>NC_138769.1:91951788-92204288 GCF_965119305.1 Pelophylax lessonae | reverse complement strand
GATTACATTGCACTTACCTTTTGGATTTTTATTAGTGCAGCTTGCAGTTGGACCGCCGAACGCTAGGACCCGCTCTCTCTCTCTCTCTGACGATAACAAAGGAATTACTGGCAAAGCTGTTTGTTTGCAGGTTTAAAAATGGCGCCGTCCGCGCTGGGCTCCGCCTAACATCGCGTCATTTCCTGTTTGGAAATAACGCGATGAGAACAGCGTTCGGCCGCCCACGTGACTGCAAAGTGCATCATGGGAGCGCCGAGGAAGAGCTCCCATGACGCATTGCGGCGCGGAAGTGACGAGGAGAGCCGAGGCGCAGGAGGGAGGAAGTGCTTGGAAAGGTGAGTATACAAACCTCTGTATACAGGTAAGTGAAGAAAAAAAAACTATGGGAATATCCAATTCGGACTCAGCGGAGGGTAAGGAACACAATCCAGTATTTATTAGAAAATGAATTTCGTGCCCGGAACTCCGCTTTAATGAAGGTACAACATTTAGCAACTCACATGGTTGATGATTGGAACAGGCACATCTAAGGATGCAGGCATCCAAGCTAAAGCTGTCCACATAGGACCATCCTCCGCACCGTCATCTACGTCATCCTTTCCATGCTGCCCCTCGCTTTCAGATCGCTTTACTGCAGGGTGGTCTTCCCGGTCAGGATCACAGACTAGCAGCCGGCTGTGCAGAAGATAGTCTATGTGGACAGCTTTACCCTGGATGCCTGCATACTTAGATGGGCCTGTTTTATTCATCAACCATGTGAGTTGCTAAATGTTGTACCTTCATTAAATGGAACCATATTGCTACCCTGTAGCTCCTGCTGGATTTTGCTTCTAATCCCCTTGTGGAAGCGGCTATTTGTGGATGGACATTTTATGGTTACACAACCTATCGCAATGCTATAATCTTTTTATATGGACTATAAATTGAAGGATTTATGAATAAATGGTTGTGGAACGAATCATCTGAGTTTCCATTATTTCTTATGGGGAAATTCGCTTTGATATAAGAGTGCTTTGGATTACAAGCATGCTTCCGGAACGAATTATGCTCGCAATCCAAGGTTTTACTGTATATATATATATATATGTGTGTGTGTGTGTGTGTTTTATGATGTAGGAACAGAATAGCAGTTGCCATCTTGTCTATAAGACTGAAGGTCACGCTTTATGTCATTGCAGAAACTTTTCAATAAAAACACTTCTGGTTTCACCCAGCCCGCTCCCTTTGCACATTGGATTTATTGACCATATTTTCAGCATATGTGCAACACCAGGATGTCTGAGGAGTTACAATATCAAGGGCCGGCCAAAGTCTGAAGAAGGAAGACACAGATCCAAAAGAAATGGTGAAGATGGCAGCATATGGGAAGCAAGCTATATGGGCTTCATGAAGTACACTCCTTCTGGCCTCTTATCGACCTTGTTAGATGCTCTTTCAAAATCTGGTAGCAGGGAAATAAACAGAACTCACAATAAAACTGAACTCAAGGCATATATATATATATATATATATATATATATATATAAAAAAAAAATAATAATAATTTAAGCCTTGTAATTATTATTACTCGCTTACATATGTTTTATAAATGCAAGCAGTATCAGTAAGGGTCCTTTCACACGGCCGCTCCGTGTGTCCGCAAATCATCCCATCCGTTTGCGGATGATTTGCGGACATAATGTAAGTGAATGGCACTGCGGATGTCAGCGGAATACCATCCGCTGACATCCGATTTTCCTCCTTTCAGTTCTGTTCCGTTTTTTTGAATGGAACAGAACCCTATTTTTTCATCCGTGTAAAAAACGGAAAGGAAGGAAAATCAGATGTCAGGAAGACCTGCATAAGAGATTATACTAGGACAACAGTCCAGCAGTTTTTTGGCAAACCCTCCTCTTACTGTCCAGTGCATTAACACTGGACATTAACAGATTTGACATTTGAATGCTCAATATTAGGTTCCTCAGAACCAGGATATAGGTGCCATCATGGTGCCCCAAGTAAGCAATACTGTATGGTTTAGCCAGCAACCTCTCACTTACAAAAAAGGGGGGTGTCCTGCGCTATGGATTAATATATAAAACGCACAAATGCCGCTGTTCAAAAATACTGCGATTTAGTAGTAATTAATGAAAAGATAAACAGCGCATAAATGGGTGTGACTGAAAAAGGTGCAAAAAATGTGCAGATTATGCAAAAATGTATGTGAATAATACTGTGTGATCTAATATTGCACCATCAACCTCAAATAAATAATTTGAGGTTGATGGTGCAATAAATATTTATTTGAGTGAAGTTGATGGTGCAATATTAGATCACACAGTATTATTCACACGCATTTTTGCATAATCTGCACATTTTCAGCTACCTCTCACTGACTTCTCCTCCCGCTCTCGCTCCGGGGAGCAGTAGTGTCAGCTGCAGTGACATCCTTTCCATGGACAAGCAGCAACACAGGCTCAACAGGGAAGATCCTACAGACCAGGAGATGTCCAATACTCAGCATCTTCACAATGCTGTGGCCAAACTTCCTGTTAGCAGTCTACTACACTGGTTGTGCCCTCCAACATCTTCCCAATGACTAACCCCAGCCAGGAACAGCCCTTTCTTTTCCTCTCTCTCTGGTAATGTTGGGATCTGTAGTTCCATGACCAATCTGCAATACAGGCCCATTTTCCCTGGGGATTTCATTCCCAAGAAGTTATACTTCTGCCAAGCAGGTCTTGTCCTTTTTACGCTGCACAGCAACAACATTACTGCTTCTTTTGTTTTCCTAAGTGTTGAGTGGGGTTTTCTTCTGACTGCACACAGTCCTGCAACACAGCATTAAGCTTGCCATAGATGAGTAACATTCAGAATCGGAGCCCCGTGCAGCTGCATCATTCATTCACAGTGATCTGCGAATGAATAAACTACAAATTCAGCCATCATGATTACTTCTAATGGGATGCAGCCACTGCAACTTTTCTCATCAGAACACTGAGAGTGCACAGGTTGATTATAGTGAACCAGACCCTCTCATTCAGAATCAGTATCCAGTAGCCATGGTGAAACAGATATTTCTTCAGAGATAAACAGGTGCAGCAAAAATTGTTAAAATCCCTGAAATGTACATTGATCACTCAGAGGGGATTGTTTTTTTCTTAAGAAAAGTTGAGTTACTCTTCAAGTAGAATTTCAGGCAAAACCTAACTACTCTTAAAAATGCTTCCTACCCCTCCTAACAAATATTTTGACTAACTCCAGGTTATCACATGCTCTCTCCTGCATCAGCCAGTGCCAGCTGCAGGGGAGAGGAGGGAGCACTTGACAATGGCTGGTAATGCCTGGAAGTGGTGCCAGCACCCATGGGCTCCTATTGCCCATCCATTGTAGATGCTCCCTTTTCTCCCCTGCAGCCATGGGTGACTGTCAGAGGGGAGCCAGATCATGTGACCAGAGTGGCTTGAAAATAGGTAGGTATACAGTTTTTCCCTACACATATGGGCGGGGCCACTCTCCCTGCATGTGAATAGGGGTACCTCTTCTCTCCTCTCGTGTATGTCCTCATTATGCCCAAAACCAGGCAGGACTGAGTTCATGTGAAAGTCAACATTATGACAGAACCCCGGTTTAAAGATGAACTGTACACCATCTGCAATTGTGTGATGTACAGAGTTTCCCTGAAACAATGTACTGTCCCATGTAACTACACACCTTAGCTTGATGTATGTTGCATATAGGGGGGAAACTGCAGAGCCCCTGCACTCTCCACCAGTCCAGCGTAACTCTGCCACCTCACTCCCAGTGACAGAATGGGGTTCGACCGTGCACCCAGCACAGACCTCATGTGTGCACTCAATTTGCTTATTCTCTCTCCCATACCATGTGGCCAGGTACATGAGGTGTCTATACTATGGGTTTGGTCCCAGTTACCTTGGAGATCCGACTGCCCTCACTACCGGAGGACCTGTCACCTAGCCAGTTACTGCGCTTATCGACTGGTTGCTTTACACCCCTACTAGTCCATGGTTAATCGTGGCAAACACTTTCCTGCTCTGACTCTTCTGGCGAGTTAACCCTTCGTAGTGGCTTTACTCTTGTATACTGTGTGTGGGCTTTACAGGCTCTGTTTTTCTGATATGCCACGTTCCACCATGCACCCCTTTCAATTACTTCATACCAGGCATTTGGACAGTTTGAGAAACTTTACTGAACATTTCTGCAACATTTACAGGTCACAATGCATACTTAGTTCTCTTCACTAACTACAACAGGGCTGCCCAGGCATAAGTTTAGGCATAAGTCCAAGATGGCAGAGTCCATTAGTGGAGAATCCCTTTAGGAAGGAAGTTGGACATTGCTCCAAACTACATCTTTCCTTGTATTTCAACCAGGGTGGAGGGCAGAACCCAAAAAGCCTGGGAAATTACTTGCCCAAAGCTTATCCCTTTCCTAGCCTGGGCAGCTAACTCTCTCTCACTAGCAACACATCCAGTAGGCTCCTGCCTACACATAGGTTAGTCAGCATAGGTATTTGGAGTGGGGAGGAAGTATTTTTAATAGTAGTGGTTTTGCCTGAAATTCTACTTTCAGCGTTAAGTTTTGAAGTATAACTCCAGGTAAATAAAAAATTATCCCGTTCAGTGGGGTTGTGCAGTGCAAAGATTATTAACCTATTTTGTCCAGGGTAGAGGAGAAACAGTTTTATTTACCTGATTCTCCACTCCTCCAGCAGGTGGCGCTCCCCAACGGTTCAGTGGTGACCTGTCTCTCAGTGTCCTTACTTCCAGAGCAAGCTGTGGTGCCTGCTCTGGTCTTGCTGATGTCAGGACCCTGGACCGGTGGAGTGTGGGGATGCAGAAACTGGGGACTGTTCTAGCTGTGAGGAGGATAGCAGAATTGGGCAAGTACATTTTTTTCCTCTAGGCAAAAAGGAGAAATTAACCCTTGCAGGCACAGTCCCACAGCATGAAATATTTCTTTTTTTTGCTTGGAGTTGGGTTTTAAATGTTTAGTCCTTTAAAAGTTCTCCCCTGAGTGGCAGCCATCTACCTAAATACTTACCCTTGAGTCCCAATCCCGATTTGGTATCTATCTGCCTGACGAGTGGCTACACACTGCTTTTGCAGGAGAAAAACCCGACTGTGTCCAGTTCTTGCTGTGTTCACTCGATTTGATCCCATGGCTGACTTTGTACTTTCCCGGGTGTCTGAGAACCACTGTGCGTGTGGACCAACCATAGAAATGACCGGGCCTGGTGGGACTTTTTTCCTGCAAAGGTTGCTCTGCCTTTTAGGAGATATTAAAAATAGTAAAGTTAAACAAAACCCTCCTATTCTTCCCTATGATGTGATGAACTTCTGTTCTGCTTGGAAATCATGACACATACAGTTCATGAAGATACGAGATAGCTTGGGGGCAAAGAGCAAAAGTTGAACATTAAATAATGAGAGCGTACAACTGAAGAAGGTATGTAGGGAAGGTGAGAAAAGGAAAACATTATTCCATATTGAATTACGTACCAACCTAAGAAGCACTGTATTTTTAAGGAACACAGAAGCACATGTGAACTGACTGTATATTCATCTTGGTTACAATGTTTAAAGCTGAGAATAGTTTATTTTCCCAGCAACCTTTGCAGCTCTCAATAGGACAGAAAGCTATGGACTGGGCTATTGATTCAACCTGTAGCAGAACCTTCTCTAACGCCAGCTAGAATGGTTTTTATCAGGCCTCTAGTGTGTTCCAGATTTCCCAGCTCTGCAGAATATGGTTACATTTATTTTATGAGCGATCGCTGGCCTCAGAAAAAAAAAAAAAACGATTCTGCTCTTTCTCCTTATTTAGTCAAATGTTCTTTGCAACAGCAGCTTAATCAGCTTGATACCTTTTTATAAGATGCCATTTGTGTCGTTTAAAAGTTCTCGGAGAAAGTTCAAAGGAGACTCCAAGTTGATGTTGAGTGTCATATGTTTAGGAAAATTGTTATCTTGTTGTCAATTTAATGTATGGGAAAAGGAAACATTCAAAAATTCAAAACACCTGAATGCACTTGTTTGAAATACTGAATTGTATTTAAAGACAAAACTTTATGGGTGGGGGCAGATAGATTAGGTAATGGTTAAAAAAACCACTGACAGTTTTTTTTTGCTCCCTGTGTCCCATCTTGGAGACATAACATTAAATGAGTAATGCCTCGTACACACGATCAGATAATCGTACGAAAAAAAATTGCTTTTTGAATTGATCGCACGATAATCTGATCGTTACTACACAGCTTTCCACAGCCGATCACGACATTTCGTCCAACAAAATCTGAAGGGACAAACAGGAAAACTTTCGTCGTACGATAGCCTAGCGAACAACAATTGTTTAATCAGTACAGTATGCGTTCAGTAAAAATCGATAGACAAAGACCACGCATGATCAGAAACCTGAAAATAACCCGGAAAAAGCCTGGCTGCCATTGTTTTTGTTTTGCACTATCCGATACGTAGCTACGCAACCAGGAAGCTTTTCCAGAATCATACAAAAAAAATCATACGTTTAGTACGCATTGTTGAATTCGATACAAGTATCATGCAACAAAATGCAAATGATAAGTCATCTGATTATCTGATCGTGTGTAGGAGGCATATTTAATCTCTCCAAGAGAAATCCTTTCTTGGGACTCGTTCACACATGCATTGTCCTCAGAATAGTCATATGTGGTGGATAGTTTTTAAGAAACCATTTGCAGGTGGTGAGCAGGCAACATGTTGCTATAGAAAAAGGTAGTTTTGGTGAGGGAAATTGAGGATGCTAAAAATTAAATAGAATCATTGCCGGGTATGCAAATACACTTCCTATATAGTAAATTAGATAATCCACCTAACCAAAAAATTGCATGGGCTACAAGTATTCCACATAGGATGTGGAAGAAAGGATAGGTTTTATGGTGGATATCAATGGAAATGAATCTTGATAGCAATTACCTCAATATTATTTATTAAATAGAATATAAATTACATAACCATCAATAGAAAGATTATACAAATAGTGACATGTAACACAGAAGACA
This sequence comes from Pelophylax lessonae, assembly GCF_965119305.1. NCBI lineage: Eukaryota > Metazoa > Chordata > Amphibia > Anura > Ranidae > Pelophylax > Pelophylax lessonae. Next base: position 92,197,249 of record NC_138769.1, on the reverse strand, counting down.
AGACAAACTGACATATAACAAAAAATAATAATTAATAAATAATAAATATGTTGATATAGCCCCTGAAAACCCACACTACTGCGCCGTTCAATGGGCCACATTTAGCAGATGTGTAAGTGGAACCTGGACCTAAGGTACCCAGACTGGAAGAGACCACGCACACAGTCCCTGATCAACTAATTTATAATGTATATTGTATATAACCTAGTGGTAATTAACCACTTCAGCTATGGAAGGTTTTACCCCCTTAATGACCAGGCCATTTTTTGCGATTTGGCACTGTGTTACTTTGACTAACAATTGCACGGTCATGCAATGCTGTACCCAAATACAATTGATGTCCTTTTTCCCCACAAATAGAGCTTTCTTTTGGTGGTATTTGATCACCTGTGCGATTTTTAGATTTTGCGCTACAAAACAAAAATAGCGACAATTTTGAAAAAAAAAAACAATATTTTTTACTTTCTGCTATAAAACATTCCCAATAAAACAATTTAAAAAAATCTAATTTTTTTATCAGTTTAGGCCAATTTGTATTCTGCTACATATTTTTGGTAAAAAAAAATGGCAAAAAAAAATATTAATTGGTTTGCGCAAAAGTTATAGCGTTTACAAACTTTGGGATAGATTTTTGGACTTTTTATTTATTTTTTGTTTTTATTAGTAATGGCGGCTATCTGCGATTTTTAGCGGGACTGCGACATTGTGGCGGACAAATCTGACACTAAATGACACTTTTTGGGGACCAGCGATATTAATACAGTAATCAGTGCTAAATAATATGCACTGTTACTGTATAAATGACACTGGCAGGGAAGGGGTTAATACTGGGAGTGATCAAGGTGTTAAATGTAAGCCTAAAAGTGCTTGTTAACTGTAGGGGGGGGGGGGGCTCTGTGACAGGCACACAGAGATCAGTATGTGCTGAAACACACAATATCACTGTGCCTGTGTGTGCCTGCTTTGTTTACATAGGCATGCAGCTCTCCTGTCAGTTTCTCTGAAGATTGCGGGAGGCCGGCAGCGATAAAGCCCGCTCCTCCCGCGGTCTGGCTACCGCTGTGTTTAAGTACAGCGAGAGCACGGCTCCGGCGGTGCGCGTGCACATAATCACGTAGATCTACGTGATTATGCGCAGCCGAGCCGCCCTGCCGCAGTAAATCTGCGCGGGGTGGTCGGCAAGTGGTTAATAAAGGCAGTTTTATAGGTTCTGGTATTAGGTAGTAGACAAAATAGCAGTTGGTATCTTACAGTATCTCCATGCTTTTTTCTTGCTATCAATGGAGGGGTGGCAGTTTGTGGTATACTGGGTAAAATGGGCATTCTGCTGTTGCATGAAAGGGCCCCCTTTGTTGGTCTGGATTCCGGAATGTTTCCCTTGCACAAGCGTTGTCCCTAAGCTGACCCTACTCACCTACACTCTCCCTAACAAGTAGGGTCCCTGTCCCTGACTTACCACTCGTTTCAGTCGTGCCCGAATTAGGGAAGGTACCCTTATTTTCCTAAGTCCCAGGCCAAGATGGCTGTAAAAGGTCACCTGCCTACAGGCTGGCAGGGTTTTACACTAACCACCATTTTAGGGGTGATTTACACAGACCACCAAAGTAATTAGAGAATTGACAATAGTCACCAATGTAACAGGGGATGTTACACTGAACACTAATGTAAAGGGGGAAATTACACTGACCATCGATGTAAGGGGTTATTCTACACTGACTACCAATATAGGGGCAATTCCACACGGACCACCAACATAAAAGGGGCGCTTACACTGATCACCAATAAAATGGAGAAAAATAGAGACATTTAAACTGACCAACAATGTAATGGAGACATGTACACTGATCACCAATGTTATAGAGGCAATTACATTGACCAACAATGTTACAGGAGTGTTTACGGTGACCACCAATTCCCTCTCCCCCTCTGCTCACTTTTGCCCCTCAACTCCACTCTCTCTACCCATCTTTTGTTCCAAATCCCCCTCTGCTCACCTCTGCTCTGTACCCTTGGATACCTTTGCATCCCAAACCCCATCCCTGCTCAGCTTTACACCACAAACCCTGTCTCTGCTCACCTTTGCACCCCCATATCTTCCTCTGCTCTCCTTTGCACCCCAAATCTCCCTCTGCTCACCTCCTTTTCACCCCAACCCCCTCTCAGCTCAATTTTGTACCCCCCTTTTGCTCCCCTTTGTACTCCAACCCCCCCCCCCCCATACTCACACTTACACTCCGACCCCCTTTCCCCCTGCAAAGTCTTTTCCAAATCAAGAATTTCGATGCAGTCAGGATATTAGATTTGAGTTGGTTAGTCATTGGGGATATGACTGTTAGGGGTGCTTCTAGAAGGTAATGTAGGGATGTGGAGAGATATCAGATTGTTCCAAGTTATTAAAGTACACTGTCCCTTTTTTCTAGTTTATTTTGTGCTACATCACAGTTTTAAATACTTTGTGCTAATAGTAAACTAGCAAAGTCAGATCTCTTCTCGATATAGAGCATGGCAGCCCAAGCAATCAGCAGTGCTCATATTCCCTGAGTACTAAGCATCGTGAGTGTATCTCTATGTAATATAGTTGCAGCAACTGCAGAACAAGCAGCGATATAGTAAATCCCAGCCGGCGGCTGATATGCGTGGTGACGTCACGTCTGAAACCACCAAACGCATTTTGTCATACGTTTGACATCATCAAGAACGTGGCTTTCTCTAACAGGTGCCAGCTAGTCCAGTGGAGATTACTGCTGTTGGCTTGTGTTGTGTGAATGACAATGGAGTAGGGAGCAGTGCTCAGCATTCACAAAAACACAAACCAACAACAGCAAATGCTGGCAGCTACTACGCTAGTCTATGTGCGATAAATGTAGTAGCTCCCATCGTTCTTTGTTGTTGGATTGTGTTTTTGTGAATGACCCCCTGTGTGATACTCCCCAGCTGCTGTCAATCATATGACACAAGTTGGCAGCTCTTACTGTTGTAACCTCCTGTGAATTAGCTGGTGCCTGCGGGAGATTGCGGACTCAGTTTTATAACAGTTGCAGGGGAGGCATTCCTACAGAATGGAGATGGGCTGTTTGAGGTTGCAGGCTCAGTCTTTTGTACAGAGGGAGTAGAGGAGGCACAGGGATGCATGACAAGGCAAACAAAAGGAATTATACTGATGAGGGGACACACTGTGCCTTTATGGAGGATTGGGCTAACTCCAGGCCCACCTGCCCCTTATCTATCCATTGGAATGCATGTGCTTCCACTGTGTAGACTCTCATAAATTTAGTTAGGACTCCAGATAATACAGGGTGTTATGAAGTGGCCTTGCAGCTTAGGCATGCGTTTGCAAATGTGTGCTAACTAGACCCCTGTTTTTAACATATACGGTTAATTTGGTTGGTAAGCAGACTGGTTGGTGAGCTCAGGCTGGGAATTTTTCTGGTTTTGTCTTGCATGCGTGACAAGGGGGCTGCAGAGGTTCTGTCTGCATTGTAGAGGAGACAGGAGTTGTGTGGGGTATTCAGATAGCGATCTGCTTTGTCCAATGTTATGAGAGAGCGGTGGGTGGTGGGAGAGGATAGCTATCTAACAAGGCTGCGTAGGAACCTCAATGCCACTTCTAATAGGGACAAGTGCTAAGTGCACAGTATGCCCTGGGGGACAAGCTTTATTAATTTCTAGTGAAACTTATTCCTTAAGGAGTACGGAAGAGCCTTGGGTCATCCTAAAATGTATTAATTAAAATTCAGTTTCAAAGTCAGACTTCTGAGTTTCAAAGTCAGAATATTCTGAGTATAAAAGTCAGAATATTCTGAGTATAAAAGTCAGAATTCTGAGTTTTGATGTCAGAATTTTGAGTATAAAAGACAGCAACAAGAGAAGGGCACACCGACCTCGTGCATTACCACATGTAAAGACAATTGAACCAATCACCTCCAAGACAGCCAGGATAATCCTACGGTGCTGGATAAAGTGATGATATCTGCATTTGTGAGGCTGATGCGTTTTGAGGGAGGACTTTTTGTCTCTAAGGAAGAGGATCCTCTCTTGAAATGCGTCAGACAGACATATGCAGATACCATCACATCTTCCAGCATCATAGAATTATCCTGGCTGTCTTGGAGGTGATTGGTTCCATTGTCTTTACATGTGTGCAACTATCACATGTTTGTCAGTATAATGTATTTTTGGATTTTAATAAACCTTTCTAGTTGTATTGCACGAGGTCGGTGCGCCCTTCGCTTGTTGTTGTCTTTCAGTGTATTTAGATACCCTTGGTCCTGAGGGAGCGGCAAGACCTTAGGTGATGTCAACAAAGACCACATAAGGCCACTCACCTTCTTGCATACCACTCGAGCGCAGGAGAAATACTGTTTTTTAACTATCTTTTTCTGAGTATAAAAGTCATAATTCTGAGATTAAAATTCATAATTCTGAGATTCAAAGTCAGAATCTTGAGATTAAAAGTCATAATTCTGAGAATAAAAGTCAGAATTATGAGTCTCAAAGTCAGAATCTTAGCATTTTGAAACTCAGAATTTTATGGCATTTTAGGGCTCTTCCAAAAGGAGGGCCCATTTACACTCATGCTTTGCAAAAGTGAACAGTAAAATGCTCAGTTCACAACATTTCCACAATACATGGTAATGCACAATGTATTATTGCTGAGCTGTTAGTTTAGAATGGCACTCTAATGCACCTGCAGTACAGCACACCATTACTCACAAAATGGGGGAGATTTGCTAAAGCTCCCCCAGTGTGCAGTTACATTTTTTTTAATATGTTAAGGTACACTGTAAGCCTATTCAAAGGCCTTACCAGAGTAAAATTCTTTATGTTATCACACTTGTTAACACAACGCATAGTGCCAATCCCTATAGAAACCCTTTGGGCATTATTTATTACAGAAGAGCTGATTTAAATTATTTTATTCATCTTTATTAATTGTGTCTCATTATAAGTATTAACTCCTCCACTCTGGCTGATCTAAAGGTTACCCAACATAAAAGTTCCCAAACAAATTTCTTGTTATTCCCTGTTTAATCCCTTTCCTGGCAGCTATCATAAAATGATAATATTATTGGAGGTGATGTAAAAATATACTGATATTACTGCAGCAGTTCAGGAGTGCAGGATCTTTTGGTGACCTGAGATATTTGTTTTATCCAGTGGTTATTAAAGTTATTGTATTACTGGCCGTGTTCCAGACCAGTGTTATGAGAAATATCTCTTTCTCAGCCCATTTAACCTCACATTAACTGGCCACCGATGTTCTGGAGTCTAGACGGTCGGGCAGCGCTCCAGTAAAAGACGTGCGTGGTGATGTGTTTTATGGGTATGAGGGACTAGACTGTTGCTCTATAGTCATGTGCACAGAGAAAGACACACTATAAATCCTTATGGAAGTCATTAATATGCGTGATTTGTTGTTTTATTAATGAGTAACAAGGAAAAAATATGAAAAGTTACAATTTAAAGCTGAAATGAAGGAAATCATCCAAAATCCACAGTTGAGCTACATAGATGTAGCTATTACCAATTGTACCTGGGGAAAGATTTTTAGTTGTGTTCAACCTGTCTTGTGATTCAGAAAACCCGGTCAGGAGATTAAACTCACTTTTTTTTTCAAGATAAGTAATACAGCTTGGTCTCCAACCTGCCCCACACTATAATTTGACAAAGAAAATGAAGCAGCAGACTTATAAGGTCATCACTCTGCTCTCCGAGACTAGTCTTCTCCTCCTCCAACCATTAGGCGGTGATTCTCATGTAAGGGTAAAATGATGTCACATAGCATAATTCTGTTTAGAAATGTTATTGAATATGCCACTCACATATGTACAAAAGATATAAGCAATTCCACATTAGCAGATCTGCATCTCTCACCCACTTGCCGTAAGTGACACCCGGGTGATACTGCTCCGTCTGGTATACAATCTTGGAGGTCACGTGGTCACGCCGTGTATCGTATGCATTTCAAAAAAGTTATAAATTGATTTGCATTTTAATGAGTTAAATAAGTATTTGGTCCCCTATCAATCAGCAAGATTTCTTGTTTCCAGGTTTCTTCCATACAGGTAACAAGAAGAGATTAGGAGCACTCTCATAAAGGTAGTGCTCCTAATCTCAGCTTGTTACCTGTATAAAAGACACGTGTCCACAGAAGTAGTGATGAGCCTAACACCCCCTGTTCAGTTCGCACCAGAACATCTCGAACAGGGGGAATGTTCTAGCGAACATGCAAACTCCATTAAAGTCTATGGGGCGCGAACATAAAAAAATCAAAGTCCTCATTTTAAAGGCTTGAATGCAAGTTATTGGCCCGAATATGTATGGGGACCTGGGTACTGCCCTAGGGGACATGCATCAATGCAAAAAAAGTATTTGAAAATGATTGTTTTATCGTGCCTGGGGGGCCCCCTTAATGTTCCTGTAAAGTGGCTCATTTGTGCGATGTTTGTAGCCCACTGCAGCAATACTGACATTTCTAAAGGAAAAAATGTAACTTAATCTTGCTCGCGGCTGTAATGTATTGTCGGCTCCCAGCAATACAGATAGAAAAATGAAAAAAAAACGGCGCGGGGTCCCCCCCAAGATCCATACCAGGCCCCTCAATAATTTTAAGGGGAAACCCACGACAAAATTAAAAAAACGGTGTGGGGTTCCCCTTACAATCCATACCAGGCCCTTATCCGAGCACACAGCCTGGCTGGCCAGAATGAGAGTGGGGGCGAGCGAGCGCCCCCCCTCCTGAACTATACCAGGCCACATGCCCTCAACATGGGCGGGAGCACCTTGCCCCTATGTTGATGGGGACAGGGGTCTCTTCCCCACAACCCTGGGCTGTGGTTGTGGGGGTCTGTGGGGGAGGCTTATTGGAATCTGGAAGCCCCCTTTAACAAGGGGGCCCCCAGATCCCGCCCCCCCATGTGAATGGATATCGGGTACATCTTACCCCTACCCAATCACCAAAAAAGTTTACAAAAAAAACAAAGACAAAAGCCAGTTTTGGACAATTCCTTTATTAAAAAAAAAAAAAAAAAAAGATAGTGTCCCCCGATGATCAGTTGCCCCCCCCCCGCCCAAAAAATATATATAAAAAAAAAAAGAAGCTCCTGCCTCTTCGGATGCTTCCCGCGCTATAAGCTGTTTTGAATTTGACAGCTCTTTTATAGGGATCTGACGTCACAAGCCGCCCCACAATGCACTGCTCAGGTGCAGTGAATAAATTACATGATGTCAGCAATTTATTCAGAAGCTTCAGGATTGTGGGAAAGAAACCCCTGTCCTCATCAACATGGGGGCAAGGTGCTTTGGGGTGGGGGGCAGAGCCTTCCCTGCCCCAAAGCATCCATTCCCTATGTTGAGGGCATGTGGCCTGGTATGGTTCAGGAGGGGGAGGGGGGTGCTCGCTCGCCCCCACCCCAACCCTTGCCAGCCAGGCTGTGTGCTCGGATAAGGGTCTGGTATGGACTCTAGGGGGAACCCCACGCCGTTTTTTTTCTTAATTTTGACGCGGGTTCCCCTTAAAATCCATACCAGACCCAAGGGACCTGGTATGGACTGGAGAGGACCCCACGCCATTTTTTCCAGCAATACTGACATAAACTGATATAAACTGAAGTATATATATAACTTTGTGGTATACACTGCACTATCTGATCTCAACAAACTGTAAAAAGCTAAAATCTCTCTCCCTGCCAGCAATGTATTATTAACTATAGAATTCCACTGATAAATCACCCGCTGGCAAAGGGAATCAAAATCACAACCTCGCAATTGCAAGCCTGGTATTCTACCAACTGTGCCACCGTCAAGCACGCTTAGGCTAAATACACTCTCCCTGCCTAACTAACTAACCTCTATCTCACCTTACACACAGTGGATGTAGGTGGTAGAATACCAGGCTTGCAATTGAGATGGTTGTGGGTTCGATCCCCTGGCCAAGCAGGTGATCTATTGGAATCAGAGGTCAGAGTCCATGATAATGTGGGAACTCAAAGTTCCCGCGAAGAAGCCCATTTGTTTGTCATTCGACGAATGAGTGAACAGCCAAGGTTCAAGTCGAACTTATGTTCAACTCGAACTTTAAGATCATCCCTACACAGAAGCAATCAACCAATCAATCAGATACCAACCTCTCCACCATGGCCAAGACCAAAGAGTTGTCCAAGGATGTCAGGGACAAGATTGTAGACCTACACAAGACTGGAATGGGCTAAAAGACCATCCCCCAAACAGCTTGGTGAAAGGGTGACAACAGTTGGTGCAATTTTTTGCAAATAAAAAAAACACAAAATAAATGTCAAATTCCCTCGGTCTGGAGCTCCATGCAAGATCTCACCTCGTGTGGTTTCAGTGATCATTAAAAAGGGTGATGAATCAGCCCAGAACTACATGGGAGAATTCTGTCAATGATCTCAAGGCGGCTGGGACCATGGTCACCAACAATTAGTAAAACACTACGCCATGAAGTACTGAAAACATGCAGAACCTGCAAGATCCCCCTGCTCAAGGAAGGACTGATTGGCTGAGACACAGCCATGGTGCCAATGGCTCCAGTGGCTGTCAATCAAAGACAGTAAGCCAATCAGGAGAGAGAGGGGGGGGGGGCGATTCACAGCTCCATGTCTGAATGAACACAGGGAGCTGCACCTCAGCTCGGGTGCCCCCATATCAAGCTGCTTGCTGTTGGGGCACTCGACAGGAGGCAGGGGCTAAGAACAGAGAAGAGGGACCCGAGAAGAGGAGGATCCAGGCTGCCCCTGTTCAAAACCAACTGCACAGAGAAGGTAAGTATAACATGTTTGTTATTTCAAAAAAAAAAAAAAAAAATAAAGACTTTACATTCCCTTTAATCCCATAGAAAATATGTGGAGGGCACTGGAGGTTCAAGTTACCAAACATCCGCCTCAAAACTTTAATGACTTGGAGAGGATCTGCAAAGAGGAGTAGGACAAAATCCCTCAGAAGATGTGTGCAAACCTGGTGGCCAACTACAAGAAATGTCTGACCTCTGTAATTGCCAACAAGGTCTTTGCCACCAAGTACTAAGTCATGTTTTGCTAATACTTATTTCACTCATTAAAATGCAAATCAATTTATAACTTTTTTGAAATGCAGTTTTCTGGATATTTTTGTTGTTATTCTGTCTCTCCCTGTTAAAATATACTTACCATTAAAATTATAGACTGATCATTTCTGTTTATCTGCAGTCTTCTCTTCTCTACATCCATGCAAAGGCCAGAATGTATTAAGCTTGTCTGAGCTGTCAGAAATTACACTCTGCAGAGCTCAGTGTTGAGGAGAGGTCTGATAGCTGATTGGAGGGAAAGGACACTCCCCTTTCACATAGCACACACAAACAGAGATGAGACTGTCAATCAGCTGAAAATCCCTCCCCTGTTACCTTTCCTCTCTTGGTGTCAGGAAAACTTGTCAGAAATAATCCAAGCTGATAGCAGAGGAATGAAACAGCAGACAGAAATGACACAGAGTGCTCTTAATCAGTGCTGTATCTTGGCCTTGGCCAACAATCTTTGGCGGCACTTTGCAGGGGGGGGGCGCAGCAAAAAAGCTGCACCCTGCACGACAAAAAAACATCTTCCTCCTGGCTCCCACACAAAAAAGTATCCCCCTGGCTTGCACTACGCTTTTAGTATAGTGCCAGTCTTATGGGGTGAATTGGGCTGGAGGGCAGGGTCCAGGAGGCAAGTCAGTCTGGCACCCCCATAAAGCGGTCACACTGCTACCTGCCGGTATGATAATCCTGGCCGGTCAGGACATTCGGACAGACCGCAGGCCGTCGACCACACTTAACCACTTTACCACCGGAGGATTTTCCTGCTAAAAGACCAGGGGTTATTTTGCGATTTTTTACTGCGTGACTTTAACGGACAATCGCGCGGTCGTGCGACGCTGTACCTAAACGAATTTCACGTCCTTTTTTTCCCACAAACAGAGCTTTCTTTTGGTGGTATTTGATCACCTGTGCGATTTTTTGATCACGCGCTATAAACAAAAAAAGAGCGTAATTTTTGCAAAAACAACAATATTTTTCACTTTTTTTTATATGAAATTCCCCCAAAAAAAAATGTAAAAATCAAAATTTTTTAAAATTTTCGGCCAATTTGTTTTACGCTACCTATGTTTGGTAAAAAAAATCGCAAAAAGCGTATTTTGATTGGTTTGCGCAAAAGTTATCGCGTTTACTAACAAAGGGAAAGATTTTTGTCATTTTTGGTGTTTTTTTTTTTAACGAGTAATGGCGGCGATCTGCGATTTTTTTTGCGGTACTGCGACATTGCGGCGGACAGATCGGACCCTTGACTGACATTTTTGACACTTTTGGGGGTACCAGTGACATTACTGCAGTAATCAGTGCTATATATATGCACTGTTACTGCAAAAATGACACTGGCAGGGAAGGGGTTAACAGTATTGGACAGGGAGGGGTTAAGTGTGTCCTAGGGGCGTGATTCTAACTGTGTAGGGACAGGTCTACTAGTGTAAAAACAAAGATCAACAGTTCTACATAGTAGAACTGTTTGATCTTCACTTTTACACAGGGAGAACTGACAGGTGGCTTGTTTACACAAGCCGCTCTGTCTTTCTCCCGCTGTAGCGGCGATCGTAGTGTGACCGGCGGACATCGGGTCCGCCAGTCACACTCCCGCACTCCTCCGTGAACGAGCCGAGGCGGGCGCGCGCCTCGGCGGGCGCGCGCCCGCCCGCTATTGGCTCTGGAAGGAGTGACAGGCGAGCGACGTAGACCTACGTCACTCTGCCTGGCCGGGGCCGACTGCCGCAGTAAATATACTGTGCGCAGTCGGCAAGCGGTTAATACAACTGGCCTGACGGCCGCCAATGCTAATAAGTGTGGCACTACAGCCTAATGCTCCGCCTACCCTCCTCTGCCCCCAGGTATGGCAGGCATCATGTCAATAATACAATTACATTTTTTTAAACATCCTTGTCCTTGAACGAACATATTAAATTGCATCATTTAATTGTATATGATTTTAATAATATTTTGGACTTGCTCGCCTCATACCTGCTATCGCAATATGTCCCTGGGTTAGTAAGATTATTCTTATAAGATATTTGGACTTGTGTTTGCTGCCACTGATTATTTCACTTATTTGTATAATGACTATGGACTTCCTAGTCATAATACAAATAAGTGAAATAATCCTATGATTACAATCAGTGCCAGCAAACACAAGTCCAAATATCTTGAAAGAACAGAGTAATCTTACTAATCCAGTGACATAAGGCTGCACTAATGGGCTCTGATATGCTGCACTGATGGGCCCTAATAGGCTGCACTGATGGACACTAATATGCTGCTCTGATGGCCACTGAGAAGGCGGCAAAGGTGGGTACTGATAAACTGCACTGATGGGCACTAATGAGGCTGCACTGATAAGGCAGGACTGATATGCTGCACTGATGGGCACTAATGAGGCTGAACTTATGGAAACTGATGATGTTGCCCTGATGGGCACTGATAGACTGTGGTTGTGGTCTGTGGTTTACAGATGACAGGACGGGTCATAAACAGGAAGGGGTGTGGCCTTTACAGGAAAGGGTGGGTCATATTTAAATTAGGGGGTGCACAAGTTTAGTCAGGCCTAGGGCAACACAAAACCTAAATACACCACTGCTTTTAATTGAGACAAGTACACACTATAGAGGGATATGCTTTATTCATATTTCATGTCAAAGGTTTACAACCACTTTAAGCTAAGTTCACATATATACGATGTGGGAATGTTCGCAAAATCACATGTGCTCCTGCGATGCACAAAAATGTGCATCCCTTTCAAAGACATTTCTTAATGCCACCGCAATACACCTTGCTAACGTACACGTGAAATTGAGTGTCAAAACGCCTGGTAACAAAGGTGCAGTGAGATTTAAAAAAAAAGGGTCATGCATTTCTTTTGTTTGATTTTCACAAGATGCACAAAAGCAAGCAAAAACGAGCACCTGCTTGAGTGTGAACGAAGCTTCAATTGGTTCAAAGTCTTAAGTCCCCCTTTGCGGCAACCCAGTGTGAAAGCTGCAGTGCAGGGAATAACAGGAGACTGATATTAGGACACATTTAGATATTTTTGCATGTTCTGTATACTATTTATTTTAATGAATGCATAAAAATTCTAAATTGTAGGTCACGGAGGTCAACAGTGATACCTTTTCATTTGGTATCGGCTAAACTGTCCTGGATTAGAAATCCACAATACTGATTGACAAACTCAAGCTGTTTGAGAAAACCTGGAGCCCCTAGATTCAGTATTTGATGGGGTATTCCTAGGCCTACTCAATCTAGATAGTGGTCTGGATTTGGAGAGTTGGCACGCCCTTTCTTTTCTTTCTTCTCCTTTGTCCCTCTGATCTTTTTCTGTCTGTCCCTTTTCTGGGGAGTGTGACATTCCTATACTGATTTTATGGGAAATTGACTCCTATTCTTCGGGTCGTGAAGTCATTACCTCCTATTGGTGAAGATTGGGAACCATGTATAAAGCCAGTGCACAAGACTGTGGAGTATGTATCCTGCTAATAGTTCAGATGTCTTCTGTTGAGAATGGGAATGCTGAATTGTACCTTGGCAATAGTTAAAATACTGTAGTTATCTTGACCTTAGGTCAGGTCTTCCACCATGGTCTTCAGTAGATCTAGATTTCCTCTACCATATGTTATTCCATTTTTATTTTGTAAGTTTGTGGAGATGTATGACATTGCATTATCCCAATGTCATCCTACAATGTTGTTTATATCTGTCACATACCTGGTCGGAGGCCGAAGTGCTGAGAGTGCTTTCCTTGCGGCTGAGTGCAGGGCACCCCTGAAGGTGGTGACAGGAAGTGCTATGCCCAAAAAAGCAGGATTTGCCAGCTGCTACAGGCTGAAGTGATAAGATGTATGCTGGATGGCAGCTGGAAGAGCAGTATGCACTGCTGGGCAGGAGTCCCTCAGATGTACCAGATAGGACTTGACAGAAGTGAGAGTCGGAAGCAGGGCCAGGAGCCAGGCCAGTAGTCATACACGGAATATCATCCTGGGGAAAAGCAGCAAGCGGGGTCAGGAAAAAGCAGGGGTCATACACTGGTGCATTAATCAGACAGCAGTAGAGTCCAAAGAGCAAACCAAGGTCATACACGGATCAGCAGGCAAAAGCAGGGTCAATGGAACAAGTTGCAGGTCAAAGCCAGGAATGGAGACAAGACAGGCTATAGGCAAGAAGGGTCGATAACAAGAAATCCAATAATAACAGAAACAGGAGCTCAGCAACACATGACAGGGCTGAAAATCATCCAGCGACTAGCGGCTGATACTGCTGGCTTTTAATTGGCCACTGGGCACCAGAATCTGTAACGCATTGCGTTAGCATTTGCGCATTAAGCTTTGCGGGTGTTCTCACCTGTGTGCACATGCGCATTTGCACTGGCAAATTCCTGTGTGCCAATCTGCGATTCTGTTGGGTATAAGCAGATGTGCCAGTTCTTAGTTGGTAGATATAATAACCACTTATGGACCGCCCCACGTAGATATGCTGTGGCAGGGTGGCCCTTCTGCGCAAAATCACGTACCTGTATGTGATTTCATGCAAAGGGTCTGGGGCGCGTACATGCTCTGCCGGCGACCCACTCCCGCTGTTATTGGACACAGTGGGAGCCAGTTAGCGGGTTCAGCTGATGCAATGTCCGCCGGGACCCGCCGATCATTCACAGGAGAGGCAGAACAGCGGTCTGCCTATGTAAACAAGGCAGACCACTGTTCTATCAGAGAAGAAGATGGAGATCTTGTATTTCTGCTAAGCAGAAACATGGATCTCTGTATTCCTTCAGTTAAGCCACCCCACACAGTTAGAAAGCACTCCCTGGGAACACACTTAACCCAATAATCGCCCCTGATGTTAACCCCTTCCCTACTAGTGTCATTAGTACAGTGGCAGTAAATATTTTTAGCACTGATCTCTGTACTAGTGTCACTGGTCCTCAAAAAAGTGTCAAAAGTGTCAGTTAAGTGTCCAATTAGTCCACCGCAATGTCACAGTCCCACTAAAAATCATTGATCGCTGCCATTACTAGTAAAAAAAAAAAAATAAATATATAAAAATTCCATAAAAATATTCCACAGATTATAGACGCTATAACTTTTGCGCAAACCAATCAATATACCCCTATTGGGATTTTTTTTAACCAAAAAATATGTAGCAGAATACTTATTGTGCTAAATTGATGAATAAATTAAATGTTTTACTTTTTTTTTTTATTGGATATGTTTCATAGCATAAAGTAAAAAATATTGTTCGCTTTCCAAAATTGTCGGCCTTTTTTTGTTTATAGCGCAAAAAATAAAAAACGCAGAGGTGATCAAATACCACCAAAAGAAAGCTCTATGTGTGGAAAAAAAAAGAACATAAAATTTATTTGGGTGCAGCGCCACACGTCCGCGCAATTGTCAGTTAAGTAACGCAGTGCCGTGTCACAAAAAATGGCCTAGTCATGAAGGGGGGTAAACCTTCCGGGTCTGAAGTGGTTAAAATGTTAACTCTACTCTATTCAAAAGTCTGGGGTTCCACTTTAAACCTGATCTGTAGCACACATGTGAAAGATTTGATTTACATGGATAACAGCTGCATGCAAGGAGATATTCTGGCCACATTAAAATGTTTCTATCCCGATCCTGAAATATTTTTTTTTCCTTAGAAGAAAACAATACTTATAATGTGATTAGATGTAAAAGAGCAATGTGTACAAATAAAATGATAATGGATCGACGCAAATGATTTTTTTATTCATTCACAATGCAAAACCTAAATGATGTGATATTTATTTTTAAATGTTCCCCTGAAACCGTGCCATAAGCACCAGCAGAGAATTCACCTGCCTTTCCCTAACAAGCATTTGATTTTCCTGGTGGTCCACTGCTGATCTGACATCCAATCTGCTGTAGATGATGTAGCCAGAAATCCTTCCCTTGTGACTTGCTGGGGGAAAGCCAGGATTTTTCTGCTTTTATTAAGAGTTTTAAACTCAAGCTTGGAGAAGCAGCATAGGGGTTATAAACTTATACAAGCCACCACCAGAAGAGATCTACAGCCTTGAATTCAGCTCCCTATTCAATTACTAATTGCATTGTCTGTAAGGTAAACAAACATACATAAGATGTTAAAGCTGCCTTTCTCAACCTTTTTAACATAAAGGAAGTCTTGAAATACCCTTCTGGAGTCAGGGAACCTCTGCTAATGATAACTGTATCTACAGCTTGGGGTACATTGGCGGTCAGTGGAGATGAGTTTGGGAGTTTTCCGAATTCATCTCTATCTGAACTTATACTTTGGGCTATTTTCTAGCTTTAGGCCGGGTCATTCCCCATCCACACATGTAAGCAAAGGGGCAGGATACTGATGACATCAGTTCCATTTTATGGACACATTCCCATTTTCGGTCAATTATAATGAAGTGGAAATTCAGATAGAGATGATTTGGGAGGACCTCTTAGCTAATCTTTAGTAGCCTGTGAAGTGATCTCTTTACTAGTAGTCAGTAAAGAACTCCCTTAAGGCCCGTACACACGAGTGGAAATTCGGCCGGGAATTTTCGTCCGACGACCGATCTGCGGATTTTCGGCTTGTTAGTATGATGCTTCCGACAACCGACTCCGACTTTTCGGCCGAAAAAATCCTGGTGTGCAGGCTATAAAATTTTTGTCGACCATCAAAACACGTCCGATTTTCGTCTCATTAGTACAGATTTCGATGGGGAAAAATCTTATGAGCAAGACTAGGCATGCTCAGAGATGAAAGAACACACACATGACATCACTTCTGAAGTAGAATTCTGTCGTGCAGGAAAATTTGTGTGCAGTCTAGAGCACATTCCAACCAACAGACACGACTCTGGACAAAAGACGGAGGACCGGTCGGCGGAAATTCGTTGCGTGTGTATGAGGCTTTAGATTGTGATCAGTGGGGAAGGACTCCTTTGCATTGGCGGTCATTTGGAATTAAGTCCCCTAATACTTGTGGTCAGTGGGAGAAGGGCCCCAGTACAATGATGGTCAGTGGGAGAAGGAACCCTATTACACTGGTGGCAGGGTTTCCAAAGTTTTTTTACTGAAAAAACATAGAAAATTTACTGACAGAGCACATTTTTTACCGACAACCTGAAAAATTGACAGAACTCCTATTAGGAACTAAAACAATCAATATTTAAATAGTAAAAACACATTAAGGCTGCATTCACATGTCAGCTTATAATCGCGGGCAGAACCGCCGCGGTTCCGCCCGCGATTCGGAGATTTATTGCAAATCGCGGGACGCCTAGCGTTGCCCGTTGATTTGCAATAGCCCCCCAAACGCCGAGCGATGTTGCCGCGATTTACGCCCGCCGAATCGCGGCAACATCGCGCAAACAAAATCGCGGGACGCAATACGCTCCAAAAAAGTACAAGAGCTTCTTTGGAGCGTATTGCGTCCTGCGATTTTGTTTGCGCGATGTTGCCGCGATTCGGCGGGCGTAAATCGCGGCAACATCGCTCGGCGTTTGGGGGGCTATTGCAAATCAACGGGCAACGCTAGGCGTCCCGCGATTTGCAATAAATCTCCGAATCGCGGGCGGAACCGCGGCGGTTCTGCCCGCGATTATAAGCTGACATGTGAATGCAGCCTAAAACACTGACAATATCCATAACAGGTTATTGACCTGGTTTACATTTAAAAAAGTCAACACAGCATGACAAATTATCAGCCACCTTGCTGGGATACGGCTGAAAAGCAAGTTCTGTTATGCATGACAGAGAGAACAATAGGCATGACCAGTTTGCATATTATAGTGGGAGTGGCCTAAAAGTGGGTCTTAAAAGGGCATTAAATACCCAGTGTGTGTGTTAACCACTTAAGCCCCGGAGGATTTGGCTGCTCAAAGACCAGGGCCTATTTTGCGATTCGGCACTGCGTGATTTTAACGGACAATTACGCGGTCGTGCGAGCTGTACCCAAATGAAATTGAGGTCCTTTTTTTCCCACAAACAGGGCTTTCTTTTGGTGGTATTTGATCACCTGTGCGATTTTTATTTTTTGCGCTATAAACAAAAAAATAGCGTAAATTTTGAAAAAATAACAATATTTTTCACATTTTTTTTATGAAATTCCCCAAAAAAATGTAAAAATCTAAATTTTTTAAAATCTTAGGCCAATTTGTTTTCTGCTACATATTTTCTGTAAAATAATAAGCGTATTTTGATTGGTTTGCGCAAAAGTTATTGCGTTTACTAACTACGGTAAAGATTTATGTCATTTTTATTGTTTTTTTTCTTAACTAGTAATGGCGGCGATCTGCGATTTTTTTTTGCGGGACTGCGACATTGCGGCGGACAGATCGGACCCCTGACTAACATTTTTGACACTTTTGGGGGTACCAGTGACATTACTACAGTAATTAGTGCTATACATATGCACTGTTACTGTAAAAATGACACTGGCAGGGAAGGGGTTAACCTTATTAGAGATCCAGGGGTTAAGTGTGTCCCTAGGGGTGTGCTCTAACTGTCAAGGGGTGTGGCTTTTGATGTAACCACTGAGACATACGATCCTACATAGCAGAATCGTATAGTCTCTGCTGTTACACCAGGGAGAATGACAGGCGGCTGTGTTTACATTAGCCGCCTGCCTTTCTCCCTCTCCAGCGGGAGATCGCGAGTGACCGGCGGACATCGGAGCCGCCGGTCACTCTCGTGGGGATGGCCATGAACGAGCGACGGCGGGAGCCCACCCTCTACAGGCTCCTGGGCGAGCGACGTAGTACTACGTCACTTTGCCCAGGAGGGGCTGACTGCCACAGTAAATGTACTTGCGGTGGTCGGCAAGTGGTTAAGTACAGAGTGCAGGGTTCAGGTGTACGCTACGTACAGAGTGCAGGGTTCAAGTGTGCACTACATACAGAGTACAGGGTTCAAGTGTGGGCTACATACAGAGTGCAGGGTTCAATTGTGGGCTACATACAGAGTGCAGGGTTCAATTGTGGGCTACATACAGAGTGCAGGGTTATGGGGTGCATGGCATACAGAGTGCAGGGCTCTGGGGTGCAGGGGATATAGAGTGCAGAGTACAGGGGTTCCCCCTTTTCTCCCAAATCACCCCCTCCCCCAGTACAGTGCTTTACACCCACCCAATCCCCCACCTTGACAGTACCTGATACAGAACTGCATCTGCAGAAGAGGATAGGTTACTAAGGAGGAGAGTGTAGTGTAGCTGCGGGGCACATACGGCTGTGGGCAAAGGGCTTCAGGAGCTGTTGCCGCCAGAAAAGCACTGGGTTCCAACTACCTATCTATACAGAGAGGCAGTAGGCAGAGCACAGTTGAAATCACTCCGCAGCCATAACTAGAGGAACAGGATCTGCAAATAACCACCTGCTCTTTCCGCAACTGGCTTTAGCCTGTTTCTGTTTAAAAATAATCCCACCTAGCTCCAAACTGTACCTGGATACGTGGTTGCTGGTGCTGCATCAAGCTGTCAAGGAGTTATTTTTTACACTTGCTGAGCCAACACTAACCTGCCTAAAAAAAAGGACTGATTGTTATTGACATAACATTTCTCTAACGTACATTTGCTGGATTTTTACAGTTTGTAAAAATCACTGATGTTTACAAACTGTCAGTAAATTTACTGACGGTTGGCTACCCTGACTTACATTAGTGGTCATTGGCAATCATGCTTCCCCTTATAGAGGGCTAAAAAAATCATTGTTAGTGGCCGCATGAGATCATTTCAGAAAGGCTGGAATTGCTAATCCCTGAAGGTTCTAGTATACATTGGAAGAACCCTGGTTGAGTTAACGTTTTTTTTTTTCCATTTTACTATAAATATTTATATGTATATACTGTATATACAGTGTATTGAAAAAGTATTCATACCACTTGAAATTGTCCATATTTTGTCATGTTACAACGAAAAATGTAAATTGATTTTATTGGGATTTTATGTGATAGACCAACACAAAGTGGCAAATAATTGTGAAGTAGAAGGAAATTGATGAATGGTTTTCAAAATTTTTTACAAATAAATATCTGAAAAATGCGGTGTGCATTTGTATTCAGCCCCTCTGAGTCAATACAGCAGAAAATCTTTTTTGGGTACGTCTCTACCAGCTTTGCACATCTAGAGAGTGACATTTTTGCCCATTCTTCTTTGCAAAATAGCTCAAGCTCTATCAGATTCGATGGAGAGCATCTGTAAAAAGCAATTTTTAAGTTTTGCCACAGATTCTCAATTGAACTTAGGTCTGGACTTTGACTGGGCCATTATAACACATGAATATGCTTTGATCTAAACCATTTCATTGTAGCTCTGACTGTATGTTTAGGGTCGTTGTCCTTCTGGAAGGTCAACCTCTGCCCCAGTCTCAAGTCTATTGCAGACTAACAGGTTTTCTTCTAAGATTTCCCTGTATTTGGCTCTATTCATCTTCCCATCAACCCTGTCCAGCATCCCTGTTCCTGCTAAAAAGCATCCCCAAAACATGATGCTGCCACCACTAGGTTTCATAGCGGGGATGGTGTGTTCAGGGTGATGTGCAGTGTTAGTTTTACGCCACACATAGCGTTTTGCTTTTAGGCCAAAAAAGTTCAATTTTAGTCTCATCTGACCAGAGCACCTTCTTCCACATGTTTGCTGTGTCCCCCACATGGCTTCCGGCAAACTGAAAACTGGACTTCATATGGTTTTCTTTCAACAATGGATTTCTTCTTGCCACTCTTCCATAAAGGCCAGATTTGTGGAGTGCACAATTTGTGGAGTGCACAATTAATAGTTGTCCTGTGGACAGATTCTCCCACCTGGATTTCTGCAGCTCCTCCAAAGTTACCATGGGCCTCTTAGCTGCTTCTCTGATTAATGCTCTCCATGCCCGGCCTGTCAGTTTAGGTGGTCGGCCATGTCTTGGTAAGTTTGCAGTTGTGCCATACTCTTTCTATTTTTGGATGATGGATTGAACAGTGCTCCACGAGATGTTCAAAACTTGGGATATTTTTTATAACCTAACCCCGCTATAAATTTCTCCACAATTTTATCCCTGACTTGTCCTGTCTGGCGTGTTCCTTTGCCTTCATGATGCTGTTTGTTCACTAAGGATCTCTAACAAACCTCTGAGGGCTTCACCGAACAGCTGTATTTATACTGAGATTAAGGCTAGGTTCACACTGCCGCACGGAGCGGCTCACAGCAGGGGTCATGTGCGTCTCTGTTCACTGTTCAGGTCCGATTTCAGTCCAAAGTTTTGGCTGAATTCAGATCTAAAATAGAGCAGAAGACACACAGGACTCCTGTGCAATTTCCACCGGAGCCGCTCCAGAGATATGTGAACCAGTTTCATAGAGAGCCGGTCACAATCTCCTGACATGCGAATTGGATGCGGTAAAAATTTGCATGTCTGAAAAGTGTGGCGTGCATTTGTATTCACCCCCTTTACTCTGATACCCCTAACTAAAATCTAGTGAAACCAATTGCTTTCAGAAGTCTACCTATGTGTAATTTAGGCTGGATTCACACTATTGCGAATTGGATGCGGGCTTTCATGCTCTGGGCTTTCTTGTGCATCATCTTTAGAAAAGGCTTCCTTCTGGTACGACGGTCATGCAGACCAATTTGATGAAGTGTGCAGCGTATGGTCTGAGCACTGACAGGCTGATCTCCCCACCCCTCCAACCTCTGCAGCAATGCTGGCAGCACTGGACGTCTATTTCCCAAAGACAACTTCTGGATATGATGCTGAGCACGTGCACTCAACCTCTTTGGTCAACCATGGCGAGGCCTGTTCTGAGTGGAACCTGTCCTGTTAAACTGCTGTATGGTCTTGGCCACCGTGCTGCAGCTCAGTTTCAGGGTTTTGGCAATCTTCTTATAGCCTAGGCCATCTTCATGTAGAGCAACAATTATGTTTTTCAGATCCTTAGGGAGGATGCCATGTTGAACTTCCAGTGACCAGTATGACAGAGTGAGAACGATAACATCAAATTTAACACACCTTCTCCCTATTCACACCTGAGACCTTGTAACACTAATGACACATGACACCGGGGAGGGGAAAATGGCTAATTGGGCCCAAATTGAACATTTTAACTTAGAGATGTACTCACTTTAGTTGCTAGCAGTTTAGACATTAATGGCTGTGTGTTGAGTTATTTTGAGTGGACAGCACATTTACATTGTAGTACAAGCTGTACACTCACTACTTTACATAATAGCAAAGTATAATTTCTTCAGTGTTGTCACATGAAAAGATATAATAAAATAAAAAATGTGAGGGGCGTACTTACTTTTGTGAGATACTGTATATATATGCACTGCTCAAAAAAATTAAAGGAACGCTTTGAAAACACATCAGATCTCAATGGGAAACAATATCATGCTGGATATTTATACTGATATGGAGTGGGTAATGTGTTAGGAATGAAAGTATGGAAGATCAAAGCAGGTGTGTGGCGCTGCCAATGTACTATATCTTCTGTATACTTAATCTTCTATACACGTCTCCAAAGGTGTCAAAGTGCAAAATAAACAATCTCAAATATAATGAATATGAATAGTGTTAAAACTCGTAAAGTGCTGAGTGCAATAATCCTGTGCTGTGTGTATTATAAATGAATCAATGAATCCGTGATAAGTGACCCTTTTGGGTAAATGATACTAAGAAATTACTACCACAATATCAATCCACTCTAGTGGTAACCATATGCCAACACAACTTGAAATATAAATGAAATCCGGGCACCCTCAAAGCAGCATTTAAATGCACCTGCACTGAAGTCACTTTGTTTGCACCTAATATCTATGGACTCACTACCTATCTTGTTTTAAATATTTATGGACTAATTGGTTCTTATATTACTCTGATTAATGCTGCTATAATTTATGGTTGTTTCTAGATTGGATTGATATTGTGGTAGTAATTTCTTAGTATCATTTACCCAAAAGGGTCACTTATCACGGATTCATTGATTCATTTATAATACACACAGCACAGGATTATTGCACTCAGCACTTTACGAGTTTTAACACTATTCATATTCATTATATTTGAGATTGTTTATTTTGCACTTTGACACCTTTGGAGACGTGTATAGAAGATTAAGTATACAGAAGATATAGTACATTGGCAGCGCCACACACCTGCTTTGATCTTCCATTTTCATACTATATATCTTCGGAAATATAGTTTAACAGGTGGGCAGCAGCCATTACTGATAAGGAATCTATTAATATCCTAAGCGCTGATTTATATATACTATAGGAATGAAAGTATGCCATATCATTTGATGAAAATGAAAATTATCAACCTACAGAGGGCTAAATTCAAACACACCCTGAAAATCAAAGTGAAAAGTTTATGCAGCAGGCTAGTCAATTTAGCTGAAATTTCATTGCAGCAACTCAAAATGGTACTCAGTAGTTTGTATGGTCCCCACGTGCTTGTATGCATGCCTGAGAACGTCGGGGCATGCTCCTAATGAGACGACCAATGGTGTCCTGGGGTATTTCTTCTTAGTTCTGGACAAAGGCATCACTGAGCTCCTAAACAGACTGAGGTGCAACCTGGTGGTGTCGGATGGACTAAAACATAATGTCCCAGAGGTGGTCTACTGGATTTAGGTCAGGCAAGTATGAGGGTCATTCAATGGTATCAATTTCTTCACCCTTGGCGTAGAGCCAATGTGGTGCCTATATTTAAAAAGGGATCAAAGTCTTTGCCAAGCACTATAGACCTGTTAGTTTAACTTCTATAGTCGGGAAGATAATGGAGAGTTTAAAAATAGAACAAATAGATGAGTTCTTGCTGGAAAAAAAAAAATTAAGCAACAAACAGCATGGTTTCATAAAAGACAGAAGTTGTGAAACAAACCTGATTTCTTTTTATGAGGAGGTAAGTAAAACCTTGGACCTTGGACAGAGGGGTGGCTGTGGACATAGTATACTTGAATTTTGCAAAAGCGTTTAACACAGTTCTACATACACAACTAATGTGTAAGGTAGGCATGTCCAACTCGTGGCCCAGAACCACAGGCAATGCGGCCCATCGGTCGCAGAACTCCAGACAGTGTCCCGCCTTTGGCCAGTGGCTCACGGACACCCGCAAGTGCCGTGCGATCTCCCGGCTGCCGCAGGAGACTTAGGATGTCTGCAGTCAGTGACAGGGCCATTGCTTCCTGTATAGTTCCGGCTCTGTCAGACGGGGTGATATGAAATGCACTCCGCCTGTGACAGAAGCCATACAGGAAGCAGCGGCTCTGCTCTCTACTGCAGCTGCTGCTTCCTCCAGCAGTATCTGATGTCATGACCAGCAGTACCCGCATGACCAGCATTACCCGCCAACACTACCCACCAGCATTACCTACCAGCATTATCCGCCAGCATTACCGGCCAGCAGTAACCGCCAGAAGTACCCGCCAGCAGTAACCGCCAGCATTAACCACCAACACTACCCACCAGCATTACCCACCAGCATATCCCACCAGCAGTAACCGCCATCAGTAATCACCAGCAGTAAGCGCCAGCATTACCCACCAGCAGTAACCACCAGCAGTAACTGCCAGCAGTACCCGTCAGCACTACCTGCCAGCAGTAACTGCCATCACTACCCACCAGCATTACCCACCAGCAGTAACCACCAGCATTACCTGCTAGCAGTAACCGCCAGCAGTAACCACCAGCATTACCCACCAGCAGTAACCGACATCAGTAACTGGCAGCAGTACCCGCCAGCAGTAACCACCAGCAGTAACCGCTAGCAGTAACTGCACCAGCAGTACCCGCCAGCAGTAACCGCCAGCAGTCTGCAAAATAAGTAGAAAAGGTATGTGCATTAGCGTGTGTAAATTGTTGCAATATGTTTTTTAATAACTAGTTGTGTTTTGTCATAATATGTCATGTCCTTGTTCATACATGTATGAATAAGGACTTTACATTTTCTGGACGCCTAAGTCATATGTGCTAGGGGTGCAACTAGCACCCAGCACATAACTGGAAATATCCCAGCATTTGCAGTGTTTCTGACTCCTACCACCATGACCACTTCAAATCACTGAAGTGGTCATGGTGATTAGAGTGTTCCTTTAATATCTCTCAGAAAAAGTAAACCTCTGTATACTGATTCCATTTAATTTGATCATCCTCTAGTTGTGTTAAATTAGTGTGTGTGTGTGTGTGGGGGGGGGGGGGGGGGCTCGGGGGGCTCGGTGGCGTTTTATTGCTTGTTATCCTTAACTATAGTATATATTTTATTTGCAGCCCGAGAAAATTTCTCTACACTCAATGTGGTCAAGGGAAGCAAAAAGGTTGGACATCCATGGTGTAAGGTGAAGTCTACAGGCTTGGAAAGATCAGTTTGTACATGGATAGACAATTGTCTAAAAGATAGAATTCAGAGAGTAGTGGTTAATGATTCTTACTCTGATTGGTCTAAGGATATCAGTGGAGTACCCCAAGGTTTAGTGTTTACTTTTTAATATCTTTATAAATGATATAGGGTCTTGGATTACAAGTACCATTTCAGTCTTTGCAGATGACACAAAGCTTTGCAGTGGAATAACTTCTTTACAGGATGTCTCCAACTTACAAGCTGACCTTAACCACTTACCGCATACTAACGTAGGTCTACGTCAGTAAACTTTGCGGTAGTGTACCGGGATGATGCCTCTAGCTAGAGGCATCATTCCGGTACCGTGGTTTGAAGCCGACGGTTGGCTTTCCGTCGGTACTGACCGATGCGGCTCGGGAGCCGCTCGATCGGTACCCGGGGGGGCAGGAGGGGACGTCCCCCCCCCTCCCGCCGCCTTCCGTGGCTTTGCTCGGGGCTCCCGTCCCACCGGGAGCCCCGAGCACCCAGCCGGCGCATCCGCCGGCTGGATGGAGTCCCGATGAATGCCGGAAACAGCATCGATCGGGGCTCCGTTGACGTAACCCGGAGGCGGCGTCCATGACGTCACTTCCGGGTTACTGTGCCGCAAAAGGCGGCAAATTTGAAAATCGGCTGTATGCAAAAACGCCGTTTTTGGCATTTTGCATACAGGGAAGTGTAGTGGAGGGGTCTAGGGTCTTTTAGACCCTCGATCCCTCCATAAAGTGTACCTGTCACGACATATTGCTGTCACAAGGGATGTTTACATTGCTTGTGACAGCAATAAAAGTGATCAGATTTTTTTTTTTTTTTTAAAACTGTAATAAAGTTAAAAAAATAAATAAAATAAATGGGAAAAAAAAAAAAAAAAAAAATTTAGCCGCCCCCGTCACCGTTAGCTCGCGCACAAAAAAAAACGTATACGCAAGTCGAGCCGCAAATGAAATCGCTGTTCAAACCACACATGTGAGGTATCGCCGCGATCGCCAGAGTGTGAGCAATAATTTAAAAAAAAGAGCTACACTCTACCTCTAAACTGGTAACCGTTAAATAAATTTAAAGCGTCGCAGATTGAGATCTCTATTGACCGGAGTTTGTCGACATCCCACGGGGGGGCGCAATTTTAAACCGTAACATGTTGGGTATCTATTTACTCGGCGTGACATGTTCTTTCACAATATACAAAAAAAATGGGCTAACTTTACTGTTTAGTATTTTTTAAATGCAGTGAAATGTGATTTTTCAAAATTTTTCCAAAAAAATGGCGCTTTATAGACCGCTGCGCAAATACCGCGTGACAAAAATGATTGCAATGACCGACATTTTATTCTCCAGAGTCTTTTCTAAAATAATATATATAATGTTTGGGGGTTCTAAGTTGTTTTCTAGGAAAAAATACTGATTTTAACTTGTGAACAAAATGTGTCAAAAATAGGCTCGGTCCTTAAGTGGTTAATGCCCTGTTTCATTGGTCAACTATGTGGTAAATGAGGTTTAATGTTGATAAATGTAAAGTTATGCAATTGGGGGCTAAGAATATGCATGCATCATACATACTAGGGGGAGTAGAACTGGGGGAATCCATAGCGGAGAAGAATCTGGGTGTTCTGGTAGATCATAAGCTTAATAATAGCATGCAATGCCAAGCTGTGGTTTCCAAAGCACGCAAAGTCCTTTCTTGTATTAACAGAGGCTTGGACTCCAGAGAGAGAGATATATTTTTGTCCCTGTGCAAATCATTAATAAGACCTCATCTGGAATATGCAGTTTAATTTTGGGCACCAGTTCTTAAAAATGATATCGGAGAACTGGAGAAAGTGCAACGAAGGGCAACCAAACTGATAAGAGGCATGGAGGAGCTCAGCTATGAGAAAAGATTAGAGGAACTGAATTTATTCTCTCTTGAGAAGAGGAGATTAAGGGGGATATGATCAACATGTATAAATACATAATGGGTCCATATAGTGAACTTGGTGTTGAGTTATTCACTTTAAGGTCAACACAGAGGACAAGGGGGCACTCTTTACGTCTAGAGGAAAACAGATTTTGTCTCTAAAAAAGGAAAGGTTTCCTTACCATAAGAGCTGTGAAAATGTGGAATAGACTCCCTCCAGAGGTGGTTCTGGCTAGCTCACTAGATTGCTTTAAAAAAGGTGGATTCTTTCCTGAGTGTACATAATATACATGGGTACTAATATTTATGGGTAAAGTTGATCCAGGGAATATCCGATTGCATCTCAGGGGATCAGGAAGGATTTTTTTTTTTCCCCATGCTGTAGCAAATTGGATCATGCTTTGCTGGGGTTTTTTCACCTTCCTCTGGATCAACTGCTGGTAACGGATTGTGTCTATGGGATTGTATGGTTGGGTTTTCTTTACTGTTTTCTTTTTTTTTTAATTGGATGAGCCAGATGGACTTGTGTCTTTTTTCAACCTGACTAACTATGTAACTATATCCTCCAGGAACTGGCTGCATACTCTCGCCACATGAGGCCGGGCATTGTCGTGCACCAGAAGGAACCCAGGACCCACTGCACCAACATAGGGTATGACAATAGTTCGAAGGATTTCATCTCGACACCTAATGGCAGTCAGGGTGCCATTGTCTAGCCTGTAGAGGTGTGTGTGTCCCTTCATGGATATGCCTCCCCAGACCATCACTGACCTACCACCAAACCGGTCATGCTGAATGATGTTACAAGCAGCATAATGTTCTTCACAGCTTCTCCAGACTCTTTCACGTCTGTCACATGTACCCAGAGTAAACCTGCTCTCATCTGTGAAAAGCACAGGGTGCAGTGGCAGACTTCCCAATTCTGGTGTTAAATGGCAAATGCCAATCAAGCTCCATGGTGCCAGGCAGTGAGCACAGGACTTACTAGAGAATGTCCCTCAGGCCCTCAGGCCACCCTCATGAAGTCTGTTTTTCATTGTCTGGTCAGAGACATTTACACCAGTGGCCTGCTAGAGGTCATTTTGTAGGGCTCTGGCAGTGCTCATCCTGTCCCTCCTTGCACAAAGGAGCAAATATCAGTCCTGCAGATGGGTTAAGGACCTTCTATGGCCCTATCCAGCTCTCCTAGAGTAACTGCTCTTCTTCTGGAATCTCCTGCATGCTCTTGAGGCTGTGCTGGGGGACACAGCAAACCTGGCAATGGCAATGACATTGATGTGCCATCCTGGAGGAGTTGGACTGCCTGTACAACCTCTATAGGGTCCAGATATCGCCTCATGCTACCAGTAGTGGCACTGACCCTAGCCAAATGCAAATCTAGTGAAAAACAGTTAGAAAAAATTAGTATGGAAAAAAAAGTGTCAGTTGCCTCCAACTTTAAAACCATTCCTGTTTTGGGGGTTGTCTCGTTGTTGCCCATATAGTGCACCTGTTGTAATTTCATTAACACCAAAGCAACTGAAACTGATTAACAATCCCCTCTGTTTCTTAAGTGACCATATTAATATCCCAGGAGTTTAACTGACTTGATGCTACACTCTTATTAGAAAGTGTTCCCCTAATTTTTTGAGCAGTGTATATTTATATAGTTAAACAGCTATTTACCTATAGCATGCTTTTTCCTTTATTTCATCAAAAGAGGGACCTAAGTTCCATATTTGCTGCCTAGATAATTCTAAGAGACTGCAACATTTAATGTAAGAGGTTTTTCATGGAAAGCAATAGGAAGCTCTTCCCAATAAACTGGGCAGTGTTTTTTTTGGGACCAGTAACTTCCCTTTATGTATAAAGATTTATATACATCTATTCCTTTTATAACCACCCACACATTGCACACAGATTTCAAGTACCTTGGAGTTTCTGATTTTTGTTCCTTATTTAAAGGAACAAAATGTGGCCAGCTGTAAATGATGACATTCTAATAGATGTAAAGGTTTATTTGTGGGGTCTTCCAGTTTTTTTTTTTTCACCAAATAGAAAGAACGCAAACTATTGCTACTAAATTAAATTTCTCTGCAATTCATATTATATATTAACTGAGGGACAGTTTTTATTTAAAGGGCATAACAAACAATATACAATAAGCCTTGAGATCTCTAATCTTATGTTGCACTAAAACAACCAAAGATGCTGTTAAAAATAAAATAAAAACATATGGGATCCATCTAACACCCATACCAGAATTGAACAACAACTTTTAAAATGGATGCTAGGGTCTGTCTCTGTAGTTGATCGTCTGCTGGCTAATGTTGGGGCCCTTTATATGAGTGTTGGTGCACTTCTGATAAACTTTAAAACATGCAGGCAGTTGGATGGCAAGAAGTGCAATGCAGTCAGCGATAGGCGAGATGTAATGAGGCGATACAGTTGTAACTCAGAAGTGGTAATGGTGCGGCAGACACTTGGCAGCGATAAGATACAAAATAAAGGAGTAGTGATTGAATGTTCTGGAAATCCTGCTCTTAGTGGCTTGACTACTGCTTACAGAACAAAGTGGGCTGAAGGTCCTCTCACCAGGTGACAGTAATCCCTTGCGGTGGAAGGGGCCCCCTTGATCTGGTATTGTTGGGTCTGAAATCCAAACGTAGAAGAGGAAGAATTCTGGTGGACTCTTTGGTCTCTCTGTGGTAATTCTGTAGGGTCAACAGGGCTAACAATGCGACTGGACACAAAGTGATCTTCCTCTTAATTATAGGCTCTTTCAGATTGGCTCCATGTCCTGCTCCCACCAACTGGAGTGGATCTGCGGACTCCTGCGGCGCCAAGTGAGTGGGTGTTTTTCCCAGGCAAAGGAATATAAAGTCTCTGAAGGCTCCTCCTGCCACTTACGGTACATTCTGTCATAACATGTAGGTTAGAAAGTTTGTTTTTTTTATTACATGGCTGCCACCTTGGACTAAACCTTCCAGGATTTCAGGTGCCTCACATAAAAGTCTATGGGTTCGCTTTGACTTAACCCCACCCCCCTCTTATTAGTAGATCACAAATAGGTTATCTGTGATGGGTGACTTCCTGTGCGGGATATTTGCAGAGAACACTGCAGATTAGAGGAGACTACCAAATACCAGGTCCACTGTTGGGGTTGTGTAAAGACCAGGTACTTACAAGGCCTACACTTTATAAAGCACATTTCATCCAACTCTGAGCATCTTCTGCCATACTAGTCTTACTTGCATGTTATCTGAACTCCGATCTGGGACCCTAAAACTAGTTTATGTACTGTATTTAATGAAAGCTCAAAGCACTCTTTTCTTGGTGGCAGATTGTGTTTAAACATTACACAATTTAACACTGTAAGATCTCCAGCTTGATGGGCTTCGTATCTTTTTTTAATTTGACTATGTGGCACCTCACTGTCAAAATCATTTCTAGAATTACTAAACTTTAATATAATATCATATATCTTTGCTAATGCTAACATTTTATTAAACAAAAACATCAGAATCATCATAACAAACAAGTGAGACTGTTGTGGAAAAGAGCTTAGGAAAAGACAGCAGGCTGTCATTTATTTCACAGTATAATCATGGATCTTATTTTGTAGAACACTTTGGCTTGTTGTTTTATTTTTGTTCCTTTAAGCTGCTTTGGATTTAAAGGGAAAAAAATATGTGACATCCCTCTTCTCTTTCTTGGTCCGCCAACCGCCAAATAATCTGAGCAGTGCTTTAAAGTGAATTGAAATGAAGTAACCACTGGTAGGAACATGGACTCAATTTTTTTAACAGCAGATTGGAAAAATAATTAAAACATTGAGACATCACAAGCATGTAGCCATAATTTGTTGCACTGGTCTACTGACAGTAATTAAAAAATGTTATGTATAATAATGTTGTATTAGAAAAAAAAGTACCTTAAATGACTCTGCTAAAATGTAACTAAGCAATGTAGTCTTCCTTGCACATAACATAACATGGATATGTATCAAGCAGGTTAGTGACAAATCAGTCTGTTTCTCTTTCCTTAAAGTCTATGCGACAGTTTTCTGTGTATTTGTGACTTGTTATTATGGGTAGCCAACATTGTCAGATTTGCAAAGGTCTACAACAGATTTATTACTGAAAATTTGACAGACTTTCACATACACACAAACCATTAAGACGTTGTCAGGGTCAGGTTTCATTCTGTCGCAGTACAAAAGCTGAGGAAGGAATTTATAAATTAAACTATAACCACGTAGTAATCTGTCACACATTCTGTCTCACTGCTTCTGTTTAGCATTGCAAGAGACAGAGTTAATAAATGTCCTCCATTGAGTGTGCATGTTGGCAGCATGAGGGAACAGCATATTTGCTTGAATTATGTGTGAGTTAGCAGAGGTGGGGGCAGAGGTGGGGGACTTGAGTCACATGACTTGACCTAAGTCAGACTTAAGTCACCAGTTTGAGGACTTGAGACTTGCTTGACTAAAATTAATAAAAGACTCAGCTTGACTTTGACTTGGTATTCATGACTTGAGACTTGACTTTGACTTGAAACATATGACTCGAAATTACTTTACTTTAAGTTATTAAATATTTGCATTTTCTCAAGATGTGTTAAAGCTAAATTAATGTGCCTGTTATGTTTCTGACAACACAGTCACTTAAAACACCTCAGTGTGTTCTGATTTTTAGGACACTGGCTGTTTAAGGCTCCATGTACACGGGATGTTGTAAATGGCCTTTTAGGAGCAGTTGGGCGTTTTTTTCAGAAGCCCCTGAACCCACCTACATGTTATCTTATCTGTCCATGTACACAGGGTCATTTACAGTCATTTGCAGGCAGTTGAGTTCAGGGACGTTTTTTGGAACGCAATTATTTGCGTTCGAACGTGTGTTTCCCAGCATTTCAAATGCAAAAACGCAACCGAACGCGACCGAACGCGGCCGAATGCGACCGAACACGATGACCCGCGTTTAGCATTCGCGTTTTTCCATTTTAAGGGGGAATAATTTTTTTGACCTCTAGGAACGGTTCTAAACGCAAACGCCCGCAAACGCCCCTTAAACGCGGGTGCAAACGCGACCTAACAGACGTTTCAAACGTCCTAAAAATTCCAGCATTCAAAGGGACTTTTAACAACGTCCCGTGTACATGGAGCCTAACAGTGGAAATACTTAACATGTTTTTAGTGACTGTGGTGTTGAAACATGACCGGGCAAAGGATTTTGAGCTGTTTGGGCATTCAAAGTGTTTCTTTAATATGCCAAGAAAAAAAGCACTAAGCAGTTTTGTTAATGTTGAAAATAAAACAAAACCTGTCCTGACCACTGACTTTTAACTGATTTAAAGGTGAAAATTGGGGTAGATCAGTATTTTTACTTGATTTGTGACGTGACCAAAATAAATGACTTGACTTGACTTGCTTGACTTCTAGCAGGGACTCGACTTCACTTGCTTGCTTTTCGCCACAGTAACTTGGGACTTGCTTTAGACTTGAAGGTTAAGACTTGAGACTTGCTTGTGACTTGCACATGTGTGACTTACTCCCATGTCTGCTATGTGGTCACTGAAAAGACCACTTCACCAGACTTCACACAAGGATTATGTCTTCTCACCCACCAGTGACACGTGTCCGTGCACTGACTGCAGAGTCATTTTAAAGAAAATAGTACAGAACACTGATTATCCCCCATCAATCCTTACATGCAACACACTTTACTTGCTTCAGCCCAAAGGCATGGAGGGAAGCCCCCTTACACTTTGCAAAGCCCTGCACTTAGATGAGCAGATCAAACAGGCATCAATCCCTCCCTCTGACAGAACTCCTTCAACCGGCCACTGCCGCTCCCTCTCCAGAACTGGCTGCTCTTCCTTCTCTTTGCAGATGTTACTCTCTTGCTCACTTAACATGTTACTGAACCCATATAAAGTGGGTACGGAAAGTATTCAGACCCCCTTAAATTTTTCACTCTTTGTTATATTGCAGCCATTTGCTAAAATCATTTAGGTTCATTCTTCTTCCTCGTGAATGTACACATAGCACCCCATAGTGACAGAAAAACACAGAATTGTTGACATTGTTGCAGATTTATTAAAAAAGAAAAACTGAAATATCACATGGTCCTAAGTATTCAGACCCTTTGCTCAGTATTCAGTATTTAGTAGAAGCCCCCTTTTGATCTAATACAGCCAGGAGTCTTTTTGGGAATGATGCAACAAAAACACCCCCACAGCATGATGCTGCCACCACCATGCTTCACTGTATTGGACAGGTGATGAGCAGTGCCTGGTTTTCTCCACACATACCGCTTAGAATTAAGGCCAAAAAGTTCTATTTTGGTCTCATCAGACCAGAGAATCTTATTTCTCACCATCTTGGAGTCCTTCAGGTGTTTTTTAGCAAACTCCATGCGGGCTTTCATGTGTCTTACACTGAGGAGAGGCTTCCGTCGGGCCACTCTGCCATAAAGCCCTGACTGGTGGAGGGCTGCAGTGATGGTTGACTTTCTACAACTTTCTCCCATCTCCTGACTGCATCTCTGGAGCTCAGCCACAGTGATCTTTGGGTTCTTCTTTACCTCTCTCACCAAGGCTCTTCTCCCCCGATAGCTCAGTTTGGCCGGACGGCCAGCTCTAGGAAGGGTTCTGGTCGTCCCAAACGTCTTCCATTTGAGGATTATGGAGGCCACTGTGCTCTTAGCAACCTTAAGTGCAGCAGAAATCTTTTTGTAACCTTGGCTAGATCTGTGCCTTGCCACAATTCTGTCCCTGAGTACTTTAGGCAGTTCCTTTGACCTCATGATTCTCATTTGCTCTGACATGCATTGTGATCTGGAAGGTCTTATATAGACAGGTGTGTGGCTTTCCTAATCAAGTCCAATCAGTATAATCAAACACAGCTGGACTCAAATGAAGGTGTAGAACCATCTCAAGGATGATAAGAAGAAATGGAAAGCACCTGAGTTAAATATATGAGTGTCACAGCAAAGGGTTTGAATACTTAGGACCATGTGATATTTCAGTTTTTCTTTTTTAATAAATCTGCAACAATGTCAACAATTCTGTGTTTTTCTGTCAGTATGGGGTGCTATGTGTACATTCATGAGGAAGAAGAATGAACCTAAATGATTTTAGCAAATGGCTGCAATATAACAAAGAGTGAAAAATTTAAGGGGGTCTGAATACTTTCCGTACTCACTGTACCTATCTGTTTCTGAAAACGATTACATTCAAAGCATTCCATGAATGATTACTGTCAGAAATGCTTCTGCTCTCAACCAACTGCCAAGCCATCAAATGGCAGCTGTTATAACTGATCACAGGTACAGTGCCAAAGCAACTGCAGATCAAACAGAGGCTAAGATGGCAACTTCCTTGCCTCTAAAGGATAGGAGGATTTAGTTCTGCTTTAGCCGTCACTATAGTTTTACACTTCATTCCCTATTCTTCAGAAGCACACACTCAATAGCTCCATAGATTGACCAGATGAGACATTGTTGAGATGAAACTTGTTTACTGGAGGTAGCATCATTACACCTATGTAACAGATCTCATACAGTTCAGTAATGCAACACTTTGCATGTATTCATTGGCTAATAACTAGGTCCTGTTTTTAATAAACGTTTAACACACTTTAAGGGCAACATGAACCGTGGCTTTGGGTGTGGCATTCCTGCATATACCTTGAGCTAGGACACTTCCTATACGAATGGCTAGTCAGTCTCTCCTTATTCCCATACTCACATCCTCTAAGATTCTCTCTGCTCTGTACATCATTACACATGTGGCTTTCCTCCCACGGAAAGAGCCCTGGGGAACAACTTCCTCTCTCTTATATATCCTCTGACGGGAAGTGACACATCCTCATACTGACGCACTGCCATCCACAATTAACCCCACAGTCACCGGGAAATAACTCTTTAAATGCAATATCAACATAAACATTTTAGACACCTTCCTACACATGCCTCTCCTGCTGCCTGCACTCCTCATTTCAGAAATAGCAAGGAAATACTGGTGCTGGAATATTGTGCAGAGTCTAAAAGCACAAATTCCTGATTCTTCGCTGCTCTTGGTGGTTCAGTTTGCCATTCCTCCTATTGGGACACCTGCCTTTACACGCACATGAACTTTAATGGCATCCCGGTCTTAGTCCGTAGGGTTCAATATTGAGCTGGCCCACCCTTTGTAGCTATAACAGCTTCAAATCTTCTGGGAAAGCTGTCTACAAGGTTTAGGAGTGTGTCTATGGGAATGTTTGACCATTCTTCCAGAAGCACATATGTTAGGTCAGGCACTGATGTTGGATGAGAAGGCCTAGCTCGCAGTCTCCACTCTAACTCATCCCAAATGTGTTCTGTTGGGTTGAGGTCAGGACTCTGTGCAGGCCAGTCAAGTTTCCCCACCCCAAACTCGCTCATCCATGTCTTTATGGACCTTGCTTTGTACACTGGTCCAAATCATTTGGTGCATGGGGGGATTATGGTGTGGGGTTGTTTATCAGGGGTTGGGTTTGACTCCTTAGTTCCAGAGAAGGAAACTCTTAACATGACTACACATGTGAGCCCTTAAATATGGGTGAGCCATGCCAGCAAGGAGTCAGGTGGAAGATGGAGAAGGACTGCTAAGGGTACTGTCGGTGGCCTTTGAAGCAAACTCACTAGTCTGGGGGGGGGGGGATCTGCCTCGGGACAGGGCTCAGATGCTGGCCTGGTAGGATCCTGACAACAAGAAAAGCTTGTTGTTCCCCGAGAGGCAGCAGGAGCAAGGAGGACAGTGTGATTACTACCGCACGGTGCAGGGGCTTACAAGCAAAGAGACTGCCACATGTAGCAGGTCTCTCTGGAAGACAGTGGTGTGCTTAAATCTTCCCTAATCTTGCCCTGGGAAAACTTCAGTGAGTCAGTCGGGTAGACTGGCAAAGACAGTCAGTGAGGTAGACTGGTGAAGAAGCAGCCAGGCTCGCAATTTTCGTGCAGTAGTTTGCCTATGGACAGTTTTGGGTACTGTCTTTTTTTCAAAGATGTACACAATCTTGAGTCTTGACATATTAGGGATCTACTCTACACAACCTCATCTTTTATATTTTACAAAAAACAAATGAATATTATATTGGGTATTTTTCATAGAAAATATAGATATGATAAAAAATAGTGCAGTTATAATGTGACATAAAAATTGCAACTGCCACAATTTTATTCTACAGGGTCTCTGCTTTTAGGAAATATATAATGTTTTGGGGGTGTTAAGTAGCCACCTTGGCTAAAATACTAATTTAATAATGTGTGAAAAAAATGGAGAACAAAAAGGCTCTGACAGAGTAGATAACAGAAGGCCAGTGGACATAAGGTCTCTTAGTGTGGATTAAATGATCTGTACATGGATAGGAAACTTAAAGAGTTTAAGGTTATGAGTGGTGTGCCCTGGGCTTAGTCTTGGAGCCAGTGTTGTTTAATTTGCTTAATAATAATACAGAGGTTGGAATTAAGAGCTTAATTTCAGTGTTTGCTGATAAAACCAAACTATGCAGGGAAATTCATTTTGCAGAGGATGCAGCAACATTACAGGAAAACATTGAAGAAACAGGGGGTTGGACAACTTTGTGGTAGATAAGGTTCAATATTAAAAAAAATGTACTTATGCACTTGGGTGCTAAAAATATGCATGCAAAATACTATTTCTCTGGGAGAATTGGTGATGGAAAATGATTTGGGGGTACTTGTAGCGTAGGTAATAGACTTAGCAAAAGCATGCAATGCCATGCTGCAGCTAACAAAGCTAATAGAATACGCTTATGTGTTTAAATGTACCCATTTACAAAACACTGATTTGGCCTCATCTTGAATCTGCAGTTCAGTTTTTGTCACCAATCCACAGAAATGATGTCCTTGAACTAGAAAGGGTTCAGCCAAAGGCAAACAAAAAATTAAGGGGGGTGGAGTGCGTCATTTGTAGAGAAAAATTACACCGATTACACTTATTCACTCTGAAGAGGGGGTGCTTAAGCAGGAATATAATCACAATGTCCAAGTATATGAAAGATTATAGTAAAATAAACAGTTACTCTTCTGTCCATGAAGAAGAAACATGGCCACAAATTGAGATTACACAAAAGAATGTTTAATCCTAAAATTGCATAAGGGGTTCGTTACCATTAGCACAGTGATAATATGCAAATCCCTTCCCCATAATATACATGGATATAGGAATTCCTAAGGAATTAAACTCACACACACATACATACACACACACATACACTGCACTGGATGAACCGGTTTCTTTTTTCAACTTTATCAACTAAGCCCCGATGTTAAGACCTGGCTTGCAGCTGGCATTCCTTTTTGTCCCAAAGGTGTGCAGTAGGGTTAAGGTCAAGGCTCTGTGCAGACCACCTGGGTTTCTCCACAATAAAAAAGTCAAATCATGTTGTCTCCAAAAGGGGTCAGCATCTTAATTGTGAGTTTGGATCTTTGGGTCCCACTTACCTACCTGGCAGATGATAAGGATTGCTACCTTTCCGGTCAAGGAAACAATAGAGGACACTCTTCTTACTTTAGTCAATGTTTAGCTACCACACACCAACTCTCTTTCTTAAATATTAGTGCAGACAATTCTAGAACACACAAAGGGTATTCTATTCTTGGACAGAGATTTTAATATTGCTTATGACTTCTCCCCAGAGGTGTTTCCCACTTCTCCTACCTCAAGAAGCTTACAGCTGAACTTCATCTCTCTCACCCAGTAGAAGCTTGAATCCTTACCCATTGCGACAAACATGACTAAACTTTTTTTCTGAACTATATCAGATGTACTTACTTCTAAACTACCTCTTCATTATGCACAAAAGTCTACATAGACAATGTCGTGCAGGCTTCCACTGACTCACTCCTCTCATCAGATCATGCTCCTATCCACCTCTCATTGGAACTCTAACAACCTTAATTTAATCTTCTCCAAGACCTCAGTCAAGGTGGATGCAACCAAGGAACTAGCCTCTGACTTTCAAACTAACTCTAAGTCAGACATAAACCCTGTCATTTAGGAGGCTTACAAGGACCCCCTACTTTTATTTTACAAATAATCTCTAACTTGGGGGTCCAGACCGACCATTTCTGCAGACATGTACCTTTTATCACAGTCTTTACAACCCAGGGCTTTGACCCTCCCCCCGGCATACACCAGCAACATATTTAGATATATTTTTACTCCTCAGGCCTCCTGTCTATCCCTCAAGAAGCTTGCACCTCTTTAAGCACTCATCACTAGAGTTGAGCGAACACCTGGATGTCCGGGTTCGGCGGGTCCGGCCGAACTTGAAAAAAAAAGTCCGGGTTCGTGAACCGGACTTAACCCGAACTTTACCCCGATCCCGAACCCCATTGAAGTCAATGGAGACCCGAACTTTTGAGCACTAAAATGGCTTTAAAACAAACATGGAAAGGGCTAGAGGGCTGCAAATGGCAGCAAAATCATCTTAAGAGCATGGCAAATGCTCTGCAAACAAATGTGGATAGGGAAATAACTTAAAATAACATAAAAAACAGAAAAATAAGAAATAATAATCTTGAATGATGTAGGAGGAGGACGAGGCCCATATGGAGAAGGAGGTTGAGGTGGCGGTAGATGTGGCGGTGTAGGTGGAAGCGGCGGTCGAGGAGGACGAGGTTGCCAATACTGGTTTTTGTTTTTAATTTTATTTCTTTTTAAATTAGGGTACACCCCAAAAGAGTTAGAAAAATCAAATACAACAATGGCTGGGTAAGGCCGCTGTACATGTCTATTCTGCACAAGGTACGGACAAGTCCTGTGGGATCCATGCCTTGTTCATTTTAATGAACTTGAGCTTGTCCACATTGGCTCTGGACAGGTGGCTGCGCTTGTCTGTGATAACGCCCCCAGCCGTGCTTAATACACGTTCAGATAATACATTACCTCCAAGGTGTAAAGGGCAAGCTCAGGCCATGTGCCCAATTTGGAGAGCCAAAAGTTGAAGGGGGCAGACCCGTCATTCAGTACGTCTAGACGTGTGCACACATACTGCTCCACCATGTTAGTGCTGGGTCGTGGTGCTGCTGGTGGAGCTCCTGTTGCAAGGAGAGGACGTGGTTGATCTGTTCCAGCTACACGCACAAGTGAAACACCTTTCTCAGCTGCGAGTAGGCGACAGAACCTTACAGCAGTATTTGGCAGGGCCTAATGCGCCTCTACAAATGTTGAGGCCAGAACAAGTACAGGCGACAGTAGATTGGGTTGCTGACAGTGCCTCCAGTTCCTTCACATTGTCTCCCACCCAGTCTTCTGCTGAAAGGTCAGAGTTGGCACCTGCAGCCGATGTCCATCAATCTTTCACCTCACCCCTTGCAAATCAGCCAAGCAGTCTGAGCCCCAAGTCATGCAGCAGTCTCTTCTTCTTTTTGATGACTCTGTTAGCATGGTTTACCAGGGCCATCCAACTAGCCCTGCCCCAGAAGTGGAAGAGATTGAGTGCACCGATGCCCAACCACTTATGTCTCAAGATGAGTACATGGGAGGACCATCGCAGCACGTCTCTGATAATGACGAAACACAGGTGCCAACTGCTGCGGAATTCCGAATTGTGGAGACCGACAAGGGTTGCAGGGGTGAAGACTGGGTGGAAGATGATGTGGAGGACGATGAGGTCCTCGACCCCACATGGAATGAACATCATGCAGGTGACCTGAGTAGTTTGGAGGAAGAGGCTGTGGTCGCACAGAGCCACCAGCACAGCAGAAGAGGGAGCAGGGTGCAAAAGCGGAGCGGCAGTTCCAGAGACACTACGCCTGCTACTGCCCAACGCAGCAAGGGACTGAGCACACCAAAGCCAGCTCAAAGGAGTTCCCTAGCATGGCAGTTCTTCAGACAATGTGATGATGACAGGACACGAGTGGTTTGCATGCTGTGCAATCAGGGCCTGAAGTGAGGCATAAACCTTCTCAACCTGAGCACAACCTGCAAGACCAGGCATCTAAGTGCAAAGCACGAGCTGCAGTGGAGTAGACACCTCAAAAACCAAGAAAGGTCTCTGGCTCCTCCTGCTTCCTCTTCTGCTACAGTCTCGGCCTCTTCATCCACCTCTGTAGTGAGACCGGCACCTGCCACCCTGTAAACAGAGGATCTGCCAGTAACACCACTACCTGGGTCACCAACAACCATCTCCACAATGTCCCGTGGAAGCGTTCAGCTTTCTATCTCCCAAACACTGGAGCAGAAAAGGAAGTACCCCTCCTACCCACCCGCGATCCCTGGCCCTGAATGCCAGCATTTCAAAATTCCTGGCCTTTGAAATGCTGTCATTCCATCTGGTGGAGACGCAGAGTTTTAAAAGCCTTATGGCGGTGGCTGTCCCACAGTACGTCGTGCCCAACCACCACTACTTTTCCAGGCAAGCCATCCCTTCCCTGCACAAGTGGGTGACAAAATCAGGTGTGCCGTCTGCGCAACGCCATCTGTGGCAAGGTCCACCTAACTACGGATACGTGGACCAGTCAGCACAGTCAGGGACGTTATATCTCCCTAATAGCACACTGGGTAAATGCAATGGTGGCTGGGCCTGAGGCGGATAGCAGTTTGGCGCATGTCCTTCCACCACCGAGGATTGCAGTGCGCTTCAGTTTGCCTCCTGTTCCTAACTCCTCCTACTCTGCTTCCTCATCCTCTACCGCCTTCTTATCCGGTCAGCGTAACACCTTCACCACCAACTTCAGCACATCCAGGGGTAAATGACAGCAGGCAGTTTTAAAACTTGCCTTTTTGGGGGAAAAACTACACACTGCGCAGGAGTTGTGGAGGGGCATTCAACAGCAGACCGATGAGTGGTTGCTGCCAGTGAGCCTCAAGCCCGGCCTGGTGGTGTGTGATAATGGGCGAAATCTCGTAGCAGCCTAGCCGGTTTGACACACATCCCTTGCCTGGTGCATGTGCTGAATTTGGTGGTGCAGAGGTTTCTTAGAAATTACCCTGATATGTCAGAGCTGCTGCAGAAAGTGCGGGCCGTCTGTGCTCGCTTTCGGCATTCTCACCCTGCTGCTACTCACCTGTCAGCGCTGCAGTGTAACTTCGGCCTTCCCGCTCACCGCCTCATATGTGATGTGCCCACAAGGTGGAACTCCACCTTGCACATGCTGGCCAGACTGTGCGAGCAGCAGCAGGCCATAGTAGAGTTTCAGCTGCAGCACGCATGCATGAGTCGCTCTGCAGAACAGCACCAGTTCACCACCAGTAACTGGGCCTCTATGCGAGACCTGTGTGCCTTGTTGTGCTGTAACATATGCAGACTAGGCCGCAATTTTATATTTTTCCATAAATGGGTGTTTATTGAATAGCGGAATAGAGCAACAGTATCTAAAGGGTGTATCTCACAGTAACATATGCAGACTAGGCCGCAATTTAATATTTTTTCCCTAAATGGGTGTTTATTGAATAGCGGAATAGAACAACAGTATACAACGGGTGTATCTCACATGTACAGATACAGACTAGGCCGCAATTACAGTTTTTTTCCCTAAATGGGTGTCTATTGAATAGCGGAATAAAACAACAGTATCCAACGGGTGTATCTCACAGTAAAATATGCAGACTAGGCGGCAATGTAATATTTTTCCCTAAATGGGTGTTTATTGAATAGCGGAATAGAACAACTGTATACAATGGGTGTATCTCACACGTACAGATACAGACTAGGCCGCAATTTAATATTTTTCCCCTAAATGGGTTTGTATTGCAAAGTGGAATACAACAGTATGCAATGGGTGTATCTCACTGTAACATATGCAGACAGGGCCGCAATTAACCTTTTATCCCCTAAATGGGTTTTTATTGCAAAGTGGAATACAACAGTATGCAATGGGTGTATCTCACTGTAACATATGCAGACAGGGCTGCAATTAACTTTTTATCCCCTAAATGGGTTTTTATTGCAAAGCGGAATACAACAGTATGCAATGGGTGTATCTCACTGTAACATATGCAGACAGGGCCGCAATTAAATTTTTATCCCCTAAATGGGTTTTTATTGCAACAACAGTATGCAATGGGTGTATTGCACTGTAACGTATGAATGAAAATCTGAAAAATAATTGTCCCCTTAATTGGTGCTTGTTGAATAGCAGATTTGAAATTCAGTGTCTAAACGCTGTAAGTCAAAGTAAAATATGAAGGAAAAAAGTTTTTTTCTTTTTTAATCACAGATTAAGCAGACACATATGCACTGAGCTTGCATAAAATGGCCGCTACACACCGCACGCCTAACAGGTTGGATACTGTTGTTGTTCTATTCCGCTATTGAATAAAAAAAAAAAACAATTTGAATGAAAAACTGAAAAATAATTTGTTTTCCCTAAATATTGAAAAATAATTATTTTCCCCTTACATTGGTGCTTTTTGAAGAGCAGGTTAGAAAAGCAGTGTATGTCTAAACACTGTATGTCAAAGTAAAATATGAAGGAAAAAAAATGTTTTTCTTTTTTAACCACTTTACCACCGGAGGATTTTGCTGTCTTACGTCTGGGCCACTTTTTGTGATTCTGCACTGTGCGACTTTAACTGACAATTGCACGGTCATGCAACGCCGTACCCAAATGAAATTTACGTCCTTTTTTTCCCACAAACAGAGCTTTCTTTTGGTGGTATTTAATCACCTGTGCGATTTTTACTTTTTGCTCTATAAACAAAAAAAGAGCGACAATTTTGAAAAAATAACAATATTTTTCACATTTTTTTTTATATGAAATTCCCCCCCAAAAAAATGTAAAAATCAAACTTTATCATTTTAGGCCAATTTGTTTTCTGCTACACATTTTTGGTAAAAAAAAATCACAATAAGCGTATTTTGATTGGTTTGCGCAAAAGTTATTGCGTTTACTAGCTAAGGGAAAGATTTCTGTCGTTTTTGGTGTTTTTTTTAACGAGTAATGGTGGCGATCTGCGATCTTTTTTGCGTTACTGCAACATTGCGGCGGACAGATCGGACCCTTGACTGACATTTTTGACACTTTTGGGGGTACCAGTGACATTACTACAGTAATCAGTGCTATAAATATGCACTGTTACTGTAAAAATGACACTGGCAGGGAAGGGGTTAATTTTTATTGGTGATCAAGGGGTTAATGTATGCCTGGTGCTTACTAATGTGTGTGGGGGGAGGGGACTGATTGACACAGGGACAGATCGCAGGTTCAGCTATGCTGAAACCTGCAATCTGACCCTGCCTGTCACTTAGGAGATCCGCCCGCTTTGTTTACACAAGCGGGCGGATCTCCACACTCAATTCCCAGATGATCGGGGAAGAGCGGCGGTGATCACCAACACTCCTCCCCTGGCCCGACTCCCGCTGTGACTGAATACAGCGGGAGCGAGCCTCCGGCGGCGAGAGAGGGGAATGTCTGGCGACGTAGGTCTACGTCGCCAGACGTT
Organism: Pelophylax lessonae; assembly: GCF_965119305.1. Lineage (NCBI taxonomy): Eukaryota > Metazoa > Chordata > Amphibia > Anura > Ranidae > Pelophylax > Pelophylax lessonae. Next base: position 92,154,550 of record NC_138769.1, on the reverse strand, counting down.
ATTGAGCCACTTTGCCGCAGTAGAGCTCTAGTGAGCAGCGGTAAAGTGGTTAAATGCACGTCTAACAGGTTGGATACTATGGATGTTTTATTCCGCTATTGAATAAAAAAAAACCCATTTGAATGAAAAACTGAAAAATAATTTTTTCCCTAAATACTGAAAAATAATTATTTTCCCCTTACATTGGTGCTTTTTGAAGAGCAGGTTAGAAAAGCAGTGTCTGTCTAAACACTATATGTCAAAGTAAAATATGAAGGAAAAATGTTTTTTTCTTTTTTAAATGCACGCCTAACAGGTTGGATACTGTGGTTGTTCTATTCCGCTATTGAATTAAAAAAAAAACATTTGAATGAAAAACTGAAAAATAATTATTTTCCCTAAATATTGAAAAATAATTATTTTCCCCTTACATTGGTGCTTTTTGAAGAGCAGGTTAGAAATGCAGTGTCTGTCTAAACACTGTATGTCAAAGTAAAATATGAAGGAAAAATGTTTTTTTCGTTTTTAAATGCAGATTAAGCAGACACATATGCACTGAGCTTGCATTAAATGTGCAGCACCGCACGCCGCCCACCTAACAGACTGATAAAAGTTTTTTTTTCTCCTTTCTCCTCCTCTCTGGGCTCAGGTCAGGGCATAAAGATCGTGCACTGCACCCCCACACAATACAATCAATGTAGATCGCTGTCTGATTAAAGAAGATTCTTCATATTATTTCCCTCAAAGCAATCTCCAGCCTGACCCTACAATAATCTCCTATCTCTCCCTCCGGCAAAAAGATTGTGCACGGCACCCACACACAATACAATCAATGTAGATCGCTCTCTGATTAAAGAAGATTCTTCCTATGCTTTCCCTCAAAGCAATCTCCAGCCTGACCCTACAGTAATCTCCTATCCCTCCCTCTGCAAAAGTATCAGGAACCTCTCACTAGTATAGTTTGAGCAGAGTGACGCGTGGCGCTATGTGACTCCAGGTTACATAGACTCTGGGTCACATACTGCACTGGCCAATCACAGCCATGCCATTAGTAGGCATGGCTGTGATGGCTTCTAGGACACATTAGTTAAACGCTTGCTGATTGGCTGCCTTGCACCTGTTGAAACCGCGCCATTAAAACCGTGCCAAAACATCAAATAACAATACCGAACAACGGACAGTACCCAAACATACAGTGAAATTTTCGGGTCCGTGTCCGGGTACCGAATACCTAAAAGTCCGGCATGAGCCCGAACAATACAGTCCGGGTTCGCTCAACCTTACTCATCACTGCTGAAGAACTCAAATTTGCTATTCCCTCATACAGGCAGGGGAATCGCATGGACCATATAATATCCCGTATAATATCCCACGGTTATACTATAAAACATTTCAAGACTCCCTCACGCTATATTTCTTGTGGGCCTACAAATCCATTATTACAGCTCACCAAACTACACCCAGACACTTTATGGGCGCATATTATAGTGCTATCCAAGAAGTATAAAGATCCTAACCAATGCAGTAGCAACAGATCAATTGCATTCCTGGATGTATATTTTAAGCTTTTTGTTCAGATTCTTGTTCCCAGACTCCTACTGTCTGGAGTCAGACCAGTGGTTGTAGCAGTAGAGCGTTCACCAGTAATCAGTTGCATATATAGAAGCAGATCCCTCTAGCAGATGACGCAGGTTCACCTGAGGCACAGGATCTAAGCACTAGCCAGTCTTCTTTAGAGCTCCTGATTATGGAGATGTGTTTCGCTGCATGCTAATGCCCAATGGGGAAAAAGCAAGCAGATGTCAAGTAATGGATGAAGCAGATAAAGAACAAGCAGAAGCGTAGTCAAAAAGTATATGGATGGGATCAGATGAAATGTAGTCAATGAACAAGCCAAAAGGTCAGAAACAAGTAGTAGCTGGGTGGGTTCAGACATAAGCGTAGTTAATGAACTAGCCAAGCGTTGATAACAAGTGGTAGCAAAGTTAAGGACAGCAGCAGGTATGCAAGGAGCAACATATCAGCTGGAGAGAGCGCAATAATGTGGCAAACAGGGAGTGTAGGGACATGGCTTAAATCAGAAAGTTCATAGAGGAGCAATGAGTTCAAAGTTCACCAGAAACGAGATACAAGGCAAGATTGTTCAAGGAATCAGGCAGGGAGCTCTTCAGCATCTCAGGTGGCACAAAAAGAAGAGCAACAGCCCAACATCGTAGAGGCTCTAGGTTCCTCACACCCCTTTATTATCTTTTTTTAATCCCTTCCTGCCATTCATAATGTAAGACATATATTCATAACCTACAATAAAATGACAACAATCTCACTGGATCTAAAGCCCTGAAAAACTCTCAATACCCCAGCGGTTAATTAATATAATAGTCAATGCCCAAAAATATTTCAATACGCTCATTTAAGATCTTGCAGTAGATACACATGTGCAAGTCATACATCTGTATAAAACAGATTTAACAGAACATACACTATATTGCAAAAAGTATTGGGAGGCCTGCCTTAACAAGCACATGAACTTTAATGGCATCCCAGTCATAGTCTGTAGGGTTCAATATTGAGTTGGCCCACCCTTTGGAGCTATAACAGCTTCATGTCTACTGGTAAGGCTGTCCTCAAGGCTTAGGAGTGTGTCTATGGGAGGGGTTAACCATTCTTCCAGAAGCGCATTTGCGAGGTCAAGCACTGATGTTAGATGAAAATGCCTGGCCTGCAGTCTCTGTTCTAACTCATCCCAAAGGTGTTCTATCGTGTTGAGGTCAGGGCTCTGTGCAGGCCAGTCAAGTTCCTCCACCCCAAACTTGCTCATACATGTCTTTATGAACCTTGCTTCGTGCACTGGTGTGCAGTTATGTTGGAACAGCAAGGGGCCATCCCCAAACTGTTCCCACAAAGCTGGGAGCATGAAATTGTTCAAAATGTTTTGGTATGCTGACACCCTAAGAGTTCCCTTCACTGGAACGGAGGGGCCAAGCCCAACCCCTGAAAAACAACCCCACACCATTATCCCCCCTCCACCAAACTTTACACTTGGCACAATGCAATCAGGCAAGTATCTTTCTCCTGGGAACTGCCAAACCCAAGCACGTCCTGCCAGACAGAGAAGCATGATTTGTCACTCTAGAGAACACGTCTCCACTGCTCTAGAGTCCAGTGGCGGCATGCTTTACACCACTGTATTCGATGCTTTGCATTGCACTTCGTGATGTAAGGCTTGGATGCAACTGTTTGGCCATTGAAACCCGTTCCATGAAGCTCTATACGCATTGTTGTTGTGTTAATCTGAAGGCACCATGATGTTTGGAGGTCTGTAGCTATTGAATCTGCAGACAGTTGGTGACTTCTGCGTACTGTGCGCTTCAGCATGCGCTGACCTCGTTCCATCATTTTACGTAGCCTACCACTACAATACATTTGGCAATGTAGTGTATATACCCCTTGTGAAGTATTCACCAATAACTGTTTTATTATAGAATTTGGTACTTTTACTGTAGATGGGTCACACATCAATTTCTGCTGAGTATCCAAACTGAATAAAGTAGAACCATCCAAGCAGAAAATGTCCATCTTGAGATCCAAACAGGTAGAATAAATTCCATAAACATAGGTAAATATCGTGGACCAAATCAGGCTGTTACAGATAACACAATTCTATCCTAATTTTGCCCTACGTGTTATTTTAAGATTTATAATAACCCTGCAGATATGACACCTTTTTTGAGGCCCACTCTTTATAGTTCCAAGTTTTCCAAAAAGAATAAGCAACAATTCTCCTGGAGTACCCCTCCCTTTCCCCATTACCCTCTTTCCCCTTTTGCCCCCACTGTCTTCTTTAACTCTCCTCCAGTTACTTTTGCCTACCTCTATCCATCTTCCTCGTCATCTTCCCCTCCTGTACTTTTCGCCCTCATTTTTTTTCACTGATTCACCTCCCCTAAAATTTGTTAATTCCTATTGTTCTGAAAGAGATTTATTTTGGACACTCCCCAGGCTGACTGTACAGAAACGCACAGAAGGCTTCACCAGCTTTGGTACACACAACAGAGAATCAGGACCATAGCAGAATATGCTTATGTCCCATTAGATATGATTATGTCCCCTTTTTCCAGAATATATTGCTGGTAGCACTGAATTCATCCTGATTCTATGTACCATTCTGTGCATGTATGTTTGCTTGAGATGTGTCCTTAATAAATAAAGAATTAATAAATTATCATGCCAATTTTTTGGAGCTAGCTTTGTGCATAGGGGCTGTTATAAAGCTGGTGGAAGCCTGTCGTGCAGAGAAAGCTTACCGTTGCTGGTGGGCGGAGCTTGGATGGAAACCCCTAAGGTGAGTAGCATGGGCTAGCCTGAGGTGCAGAGTCTAAGTATCCACCGGTCTTCACCAGAGCCTCTGATGGTGAGGATGGATTTGGCTGCAGATGAATACCAGGTCGCAGTCCCCAGGGTCGCCCCACCAGGGGGTAACCGGTCAAGGTCCAAAGGTGGATGAGCAGACAAGGAGGATCCAAAAGAGTAGTCAAATGAGCCGGGGTCAGGACGGGCAGCAAACAAGCGAGGTCATGGACGAGCCAAAGGTCAACAGGAATCAGGCAGGAATCAACAGGACGCAGGTTCAGGAACACCGAAGAGCTGAAGACAAAACAGCAAAGTGCAAGTGCAACAGCTGCCTTTAAATAGGCCTTCTTTGGCACCAAAACGTCCGGGTCAAGGCGTGCGAATGCATAACATGCGTGGGGTCACGCACATAGCGAACGTTAGCCAATTAGCGGTTTCCTAACATTGGAGCTAGTTCATGCTGGTGCAGAAAAAGGCCTTCCCAAAACTGTTACCACAAGGCTGAAAGTGCACATTTGTCTAAAATGTTGAACCATTAACAGTACACTTTACTGAAAATACCTGTACTCAATCATTTAGAGGAAAAAATAAATGATGGAATATTACCTTCTTTGTACACAGTGTTATCCATTCTTTGATTTTGGAATTTTCATGTTTCAAAAAACACCTTATCAGAATTGTCCTTAATTAGTACACAAACAATAGCCATCTTTAATGGATTACTTGGTTTAAAAATGTTTTTTTTGGAGCCGTTTTATTTTTAATAGAAAACATGCATAGACTGCACAGTATTTCCACTCAAAGCTGGAATGTATACAAAAATCTGTTTCTGTTTTGAAAATCATGTGCTTCTATTGTCTGATTTTAAGGTTTTATCCTATTACTTCATGAAGTGTTTAAAGCTACATTGTAGAATGGCTGCTTTTTTAATATTACCTTTGGGTTATTTGTCACACAAATAAGAGATAGTGAAAATGTATTTTTCCCTTAATATAGAGCACACATAATCATCATTAATGTTTTAGAATAATCTGTATGGAACACAGAATGTTGTAAAAGGCAAAAGTCAAGTAAGGTGAAGCAAAGGGTACTGATGCTCAACCATCCAGCTCTACTTGTGTGAAAAGCAAACCTATAGCAGAAAGGGCAAGATAAATAGACGCACTTAAGGTAAAAATGGTTCTAAGTAGATAAAAAGACCACTGAATATATATAAATTTGTTGGCAATCCTAGGCTACAAACAGCAATCATTAAAAATATACAGTTGACAAATGCCAATTTTTACACTACACAGTCTACAAATAGGCAATTGTTACAATATGATGGCAACAAACAGCACTTGTTACAATATGCAGTATACAGAAACGGGCAATTGTTACAATTTGCAGGTATCAATCAGGCAATCATTACATAACAGGCAATAAATGGCAATGACTACCATGAGCAGTCCACAAATGGGCAATTGTTACAGTAGGTGGGCAATAAACAGGAATTTTTACAATATGTAGTTTACAGATGCGGTCAACAAACAGGTAGTAATTACAATACTGTATGTGGGCAACAAATGGGCAAAATAGACAAAACGCAGGCAAGAAATAGACAATCATTGCAAAAACAGGTTTTGAGAAAATAGCAGTGACAATAATGTAGATGGCCGCAACAGGGTGTAAAGCATGCATGAATCATAAGTAGCTGGCCAAAGTTATCCTTTAACAGTGAAGGATTCAAATATTCATGCAAAGGTAGGTTAATGTACCATCCCACCCAAATCATTCCACACCACAGTAAAATATTGGGGATTATTATACAACAATCGTTCACAGTAGCATATACTGTATACACAGTAAATATATATAGGGCTTTTTTTCAGCGGGAACACAGGGGAACGCAGTTCCGGCACATCCACAACTGAATGTATTTATGGCAATATGTGCTGGAGGGTCTATTGATGCTGGCTGCTGGGGATCTATTAATGCTGGTGGGGATCTATTTTTTGTGGGGGTCTATTATTGCTGGGTAGGTCTATTGTTGTTGGCAGGGGGTCTCTAATGTTACTGGGGGGGGGGTCATTTGTTCTTGGGAGGGTTCTACTGTTGAGGAAGAGGTCTATTGTTGCTGGCTGCTGGACGGTCTATTAATGCTGGCTGCTGGGAGATCTGTTGTTGCTGCTGGGGGTCTATAAATGCTGGGGTGGCATTTTGTTTAGTGGTCTATTGTTGCTGTGGGGAGGTCTGTTGTTGTGTGGGGGTCCATTGTTGCTGTGGTGGGGTGTATAAATTCCATATAAATTACTTAGTAGCACAAAATGTCACTGTGTTCTGTATTCCCTAAAAGGGGCGGTACTGGGATGGGGATAGGGGGTGGAGCCAAGAGAGATCTCAGAGGTGGGTAGGGAGCAGAGATGAAGGGTGACTCAGAAGAGAGGAGTTCCGGCACCTATTCTCTGACAAAAAAAGCCCTATATATATATATATATATATATATATATATATATATATATATATACACAGTTATATATACAATACACCAGTGGTTCTCAAACCCTCCTCAGGACCCTCTAACAGGCCAGATTTTAAGTATTGCCTTGGGGAGATGCAGACTAGAATATTGCAATCACTGAGCAGCAATATATATCACCTGTGATGTATTTCAGGTATGTTGCAAACCTGGCCTGTTAGTGGGTCCTGAGGACAGGAGTTGAGAATCACTGCAGTACACTGTATTTATATATATAACATTTACATTCAAGATTCACATTGTTGCATTAAATGCTTATATGGTAATCATCATTTTTGGCTACTTTCCACCCCTACAACATACACCCATACAGCACTGTGATCATCATTAATGACTTTAGCCCGCTGTCAGCTGAATCTGGGTCACAGAGCTGCAGAACGAAGTGCGCTCCTGTGACCCACAGGAGAAATATGACCAAAAGAGCTTTGGTCATACTTCTCCTTAGACTATAAATCTGATACTGAAATTGCATAAAACAGTTGTGGGTTTAACCACTTAAGCCCTGGAGGATTTTCCTGCTAAAAGACCAGGGGGTATTTTGCGATTCGGCACTGCGTGACTTTAACGGACAATTGCGCGATCGTGCGACGCTGTACCTAAACGAATTTGACGTCCTTTTTTTCCCACAAACAGAGCTTTCTTTTGGTGGTATTTGATCACCTGTGCGATTTTTTGATCACGCGCTATAAACAAAAAAAGAGCGACAATTTTGAAAAAATAGCAATATTTTTCACATTTTTTTATATGAAATTCCCCCCCAAAAAAATGTAAAAATCAAAATTTTTTAACATTTTCGGCCAATTTGTTTTATCCTACCTATGTTTGGTAAAAAAAAAAATCGCAAAAAGCGTATTTTTATTGGTTTGCGCAAAAGTTATCGCGTTTACTAACAAAGGGAAAGATTTTTGTCATTTTTGTTGTTTTTTTTTTAACGCGTAATGGCGCGATCTGCGATTTTTTTTGCGGTACTGTGACATTGCCGCGGACAGATCGGACCCTTGACTGACATTTTTTACACTTTTGGGGTTACCAGTGACATTTCTACAGTAATCAGTGCTATACATATGCACTGTTACTGTAAAAATACACTGGTAGTGAAGGGGTTAACTTTATTTGGGAGGGAGGGGCTGTGTGTGTCCCTAGGGGCGTGCTTTCTACTGTGATTGGCTGTGGCTTGAGCTGTAAGGACACTGATCAACGGATCTACATAGTAGATCCGTGTGATCAGTGTCTTTACACCGAGGAGAATGACAGGTGGCTTGTTTACACAAGCTGCCTGACATTCTCCCTCTCCCCCGACGATCGCCGAGTGACCGGCGGACATCGGGTCCGCTGGTCACACGCGCGGGGGGGTCCGTGACCGCGCGGGAGCGGGAGCGCGCCTCCGCGAGCGCGCGCTCGCTCCCCAGACCCTCCCAGGCTAGAGACTTTAATTAACGTCACTCTGCCTGGCAGGGGCTGACCGCCGCAGTAAATCTACTTGCGGCGGTCGGCAAGCGGTTAATATCACGTTAACACCAAGATGATTTATTTTATGTATATAACTGGCCGTGTGAATGAGGCAGCCATTTGCAAGCCTTACATACACAGTAAAATTGGCACTTACCCAGTCTATGAAGGGGGGAGGAAAATTGTTAAATTGTGGCAATTTTTGGGGCTAATAGGCAAACTACAGTTAAAAAAGTCACAGTGTACTTTTTACTTGTTGTACTTTTTTTTCCATCTCTTTTGTTTTTTTTTTAGTAAAATTCAAAAAAATGTATTATAAAAGAAAAAAAAAAAAAGTCACAGTGTACATGTAGAAATGTAAAACAAAATCTGTTTATATACCATACTAAGGCCCCGTTCACATTGCCGCAATCCGACTTGGGGGGGCGACCTCCGAGGTCGCGGTGCGAGCAGCGCGCCGCGACCTCGGGGCAGCCGCCACGGACTTCATAACATTGAAGTCTATGGCGGTCGCCTCCGGGTCGCCCCAAAGAAGCTCCGGACCCTTTTTCTAAGTCGGAGCTACTTGTGTCGCTCCTATTAGAACGGGTCCGCAGCTTCCCTATGGAAGGCGACCTACGGCGACCTGTGAGGCGACCAGGTCGCCTCACAGGTCGCCTTAGTGTGAACGGGGACGAAGGGGTGAGGGTTTTTTTTCAGGCATCTTTGGGGAGAACATTAAAAACACACAAATCCTTTAAATAACATGCTTGGGGAATGCCTTAAAGCATTACTTAACCCACAAGAGTAAAATCAGTCTGTAAATGCTGTTAAGTATACTTGTTATACTCAGTGCTGTATTTTGGCCTAGGCCAACAAGGCCCAGGCCTAGGGCAGCACTTTGCAGGGGGGCAAAGTGCTGCCTCTTTCTCTCACCCCCTCCCTCTTTCATCCCCCACCATTCTCTCCCTCACCCCCCCTCTCTCTCTCTCTCTCTCTCTCATCCCCCTCTCTCCCCCTCCCACACCCTCCCCCCTCTCTCTCTCTCCCTCCCTCACCCACCTCCCTCTCCCACCTCTTTCTCTCTCTCCCACCCCCTCACATCCCCCCCTCTTGTGAGATCTCAGAGGTTGATGCTGGGACTTGTAGTCCTTCAATTTTGGAGGGAGTCACATCCGTTAAAAAAGGAGTGGGGCAGATTAACATGGGGGGGGCGCCCAATCTTAGTCTTGCCTAGGGCAGCACAAAACCAAAATACACCACTGGTTATACTTACTGTGGAACCTAAGGGGTTAATTCTCTGCATTGTGTGCCATAGCTGTTTAATTCCTGTCTTCTCTGATCCTCCCCTTCTTCCACTGACCCCTGATAATTTCCTGATAACACAGAGTCTATGGAGTCAGGTTGCACATGCTCAGTTTGCTGTGTATTGCTAGAGAGGTTTTTTTCTTTTTTCTTGGGTGAGTGCATGTGATCAGCACAGGGCCAATCAGCATTGTCCAGACAGAGGGTCCGGGGGTCCTGCATCCTCAAAGGACCATCAGAAAACTCCTCCTACAAGCTTTAACCAGTGCTAAGCCGGACACTGATAGAAGTCACAAGACTGCTATACACTGCTGATGAGAAAAGGTATTTGGCAGTTTATATTTAGGGCCAGTTCACACCACATGCAGTCCAGTGCATTTTTTTCTGCATCAAAAACACGTGGATAGAAGGTTGCATGGTTTCCAATGGGATTGTTCACACCAGTGGGGTCAGTTCCAGTATGTTCCAGTTCCAGAAAAAAAGGTAGAATGTGCTGCGTTTTTTTTTCTTGCACTGCTTTACTTGAAGAATTAAGAAGCTACAGAGAATACAGCAGTGTAAAAATGGCCAGAAGCTGAACAACTATAATCAGGGACAATAGGCCAAACTTTTACTTTATTTATGGGGTTGGGGTTGGGGGGTGCAGTATATATGTGTGATAAATTGTGAGGTGGTTTAGGTGCTAACTGCTCTTGCACTTTGAAAACAATGCAGCACCATAATAAATGTCCTATCAATGAAGAATAAAAACAAGTATACTGTATTCCTAAAAATAGATGAAAACCTGAACAAAAAGGCAATTTTTTCAAAAGGAAGTCTTGCAGCACATATAAAAGTTGTCTATGGACTCCTAAAAGTGACTACTGACTTGAACTCAAATACAAAATCAAATCAAAGACAAAAATGCTACCCCCCCCAAAAAAAAAAGGGGGAAAAGGGGTTGATTGCCCAAAGAGATAGCAATCAGAATTAAACTATAGTAACCTGACTGAACAGGGCCATCCTACTGTATGGGCACGCTGGGCCCCACCTGCCCAGCCCCAGCCAGGCATTAGTCCCGATTCCCGTGTGCATCCCGCCGCCAAACTTAGCAGGTGGCAAACGCCTGTCGGCCCTGCACTGCTGTCAGACCACTTAGACCGTGGAGGGGGAGCCCACAACTGCAGGAATGCCTATCTGCCTCCATGGGAACAGGCACACACAGGACAGTCGGGTCTGACTCCCATCCGTGTGTGTTCACCGGAGCCAGCTACTGAACTTGGAAGCGGTCATTAGCCTGGCACTGCTGTACCAATAAATGTAGCCTTATCAATAATTTGCATTTTTATTCTCGTGGGTGATTGTGTAGGCAGGACTCCAGTGCTCTGCATTGCCCGGGGCCCTTTAACTCCTTTACGACCACCCGCCGCAGATATACTGCGGCAGGCAGCCGCTCCTGGGCGAATCATCATACATGTACGGCGCTCGCTCTCTGGAGTCTAGGGGGCGAGTGCGAGCCGTTGGCGGCACGCTCCCGCGCTCGTCAGCGGGGAAGCCGATGCGTGTGTCAGGCGGCTCCGATTGCCTGCCTGACACTCGCGATCGTTACCCGCTGAGAGAGAAGGACAGTCGGCTGTTGTAAATATAGCTGACCATCCTTCTCCCTGGGATGATCATAGAGATCATGTGATCCTGCTATATAGGATCACATGTCTCTATGGTCATCTCAGAAGCCACGCCCCCCACAGTTAGAATCACTCCCCTAGGCTCACATTTAACCCCTTGATCACCTATACTGTTAACCCCTTCCCTGCCAGTGTCATTATTACAGTAACAGTGCATATTTTTAGCACTGATTACTGTAGTACTGTCACTGGTCCCCCCAAAAGTGTCAAAAATGTCAGTCAGGGGTCTGATCTGTCTGCCGCAATGTCGCAGTCCCGCAAAAAAACGCAGATCGCCGCCATTTCTAGTAAAAAAAAAAAACAATAAAAATGACATAAATCTTTCCCGTAGTTAGTAGACGTGATAACTTTTGCGCAAACCAATCAAAATATGCTTATTGTGATTTTTTTTACCAAAAATATGTAGCAGAAAACAAATTGGCCTAAGATGTTAAAAAATGTAGATTTTTACATTTTTTGGGAATGTCATACAGCAGAATGTTCAAAATATTTTTATTTTTTTTCAAAATTGTTGCTTTTTTTTGTTTATAGCATAAAAAATAAAAATCACACAGGTGATCAAATACCACCAAAAGAAAGCTCTATCTGTGGGAAAAAAAGGACGTAAATTCAGTTTGGGTACAGCATCACACGACCGCGCAATTGTCTGTTAAAGCAATGCAGTGGCGAAACGCAAAATAGGACCTGGTCAGTAGGGATGATCGAACGGTTCGGGTCGACCATCGGTTCGACCCGAACATTGGCTGTTCGAAATTCGGCCGAATTCCGAACTTTTTGCGGTAAAAGTTCGGAATTCGGCCACCAGAACTGCAATGGGACAGGAACTGGGCTTTAAAAGCCTGTGATTGGCCCAGAAACATCAGTAAAAGCAGATTGGAGTGACTACAGGGTCCAGAGGCCAATCAGGAGTGAACACGCCCCCCATACGCCCCCCAGTATATAACATAGCCCCGCCAAATCTCTAGCACTGTAATAGAGAGGCTGTGCAAGCATTTCTGTTACTCCTGCTGCTCCAGTGTCATTTTGCAATTATTAGTGTGAGGAAAGGGATATGCAGTGTAGTTAGGGTACTATATACCACTATAGTTAGATTCAATAATCTAGTTTCTGTAGGGAAAGTTTTGGTGTCAGGGTGACCGTAGTGTAGTTTATGGTGAACTGACTCTGCTATGCCAGGGTGACCAAGCTCTTCCATGTCAGGGTGACCTTAATGTAGTTTAGGGTGAACTGACTCTGCTATGCCAGGGTGACCGTTGTGTAGTTTAGGATGAACTGACTCTGCTATGCCAGGGTGACCGAACTCTTCCATGTCAGGATGACCGTAATGTAGATATATATATATATATATATATATATATATGGAATCATAAAACACCATTTTGAAGCCCTAAAACCCAATAAATGCCCCTAAAAAGTGCCTAGGGTTCTGGGTCATGCCCCAGGGACTATTAATCACACAAAAAAAAGTTCTTAAAAATTGTCGTTTTTTGATAGAGATATATACATATATAAATATATGTGTCTATATATATATATATATATATATATATATATATATATGGAATCAAAAAACACCATTTTGAAGCCCTAAAACCCAATAAATGCCCCTAAAAAGTGCTTAGGGTTCTGGGTCATGCCCCAGGGACTATTAATCACACAAAGAAAAGTTCTTAAAAACTGGAGGGTAGGAGGGTAACACCATCCCGGCACTACTGAAAATCTAAGAAAAATTATCTTTTTTTCTGGTTACATGGTATGCTACAGAGCTGAAACTTCACAGTCACACTTTTTAGACCCCCCAGACACTAAATCCAAAGAAATCTCATTTTTTTTTTCAATAATTTTTTTAATAATTGTCTCTCTATCAAAAACGATAATTTTTAAGAACTTTTTTTGTGTGATTAATAGTCCCTGGGGTATGACCCCTAAGCACTTTTTAGGGGCATTTGTTGGGCTTTAGGGCTTCAAAATTGTGTTTTTTGATTCCAGAAGTTCGGGTCCCATTGATTTCAATGGGGTTCTGGAATCCGAACCGATCTTTCGGGAAATTCGGGTGTTCTGGTCGAACCAAACTTTTCAAAAGTTCAATCATCCCTACTGGTCAGGAAGGGGGTAAAATCTTCCGGGGCTGAAGTGGTTAATGCTCTTAAGATGGCACTGTAACTGACCATAAACTCTCCCTATGCAGTTGGTCAGCTTTCCCTATGCTTAACTGACAACTGCTTTTGTGCCCCTCTTCCTTTTATTTAGTGAGGGGGCTGGCTTATAAAAAAAACCTTATTCATCCTTCCAGGCTTGCTGGACATAGTCTAAAGGTCATGCAGTGCATCGTGGTTTAAAAAAAAAAAAATCTCCTGGGCGAATTTACACAGAAATTTTCCAGGATGCCAGACCTTGAACCCACAGGATTCGCCTCAAACCCATGGTAGCTGTGAACTTGAACCTCGTCCCTATCTAACACAAGTTTACTCACATTTTAATTAGATAATTAACAAATTATAGGATGATCTCTTTATACACACAGAACCTTTTCTCACTGATTGAACATTTTATTTATGTTTATCTGATGGGATACCCTGACAAACTGGTGCACTGAAGAGTGGCACATGCTGGTTTTCTGTAGAGGAACCTGCTCTGTTCTTTGTCGGCCACTTGCCAAAATAGCAACCGCATTAGCGAGCCTAACTTCTGGCTAGAATACTCTGCACAGTAAAATATTTACTGTGACCATTTTCTGCCATACATCGTGAAATCTTGGAGGATTACATGGCAGGTCATTTAGAATCTTTTAGTTGAAGGTAGATGATTAAATTAGGAGTGATTACATAAAATAGAGAGCAAATCCCACCTAATTCAATATTAGTACAGTATGCTTGAGAGTCTGGCATGCAAAGCATATGGCATTCGCTGTCATCTGTCCGCGTTTGCTATGATAATCTCAAAAATTACAATATCAAACAATAATATGACTGGATGACTTCACGGCCATGGAATGCAGACTATCCACCGCTGAGCTGTTCCTATCTTATGCTGTGGGTTGTGCTGTAGACAGAGCCAACTTTTATAGAAAACATCACTCAGTTTAGTGAATTACATAACGTTTAAGAATGAGTTGGTACAGTGAACTCATTAATAATAATTTCTTAAAAAAAAAAAAGCTTATCCCAAATTTGAGTTATATAATTATGTGAAGGACTGCTGCATGGCAGTTACATAAATCTCATAAAGTAGCATGTTTAACCACTTTACCACTAGAGCATTTTGCTGTCTTACGTCTGGGCCACTTTTTGCGATTCGGCGCTGTGCAACTTTAACTGACAATTGCGCAGTCATGCGATGCCGTACCCAAACGAAATTTACGTCCTTTTTTTCCCAGAAACAGAGCTTTCTTTTGGTGGTTTTTGATGACCTGTGCGATTTTTACTTTTTGCGCTATAAACAAAAAAAGAGTGTTTATTTTGAAAAAATAACAATATTTTTCACATTTTTTTATATGAAATTCCCCCCAAAAAAGATGTAAAAACCAATTTTTTTTTAAATTTTTGGCCAATTTGTTTTCTGCTACCCATGTTTGGTAAAAAAAAAATCGCAATAAGCGTATTTTGATTGGTTTGCACAAAAGTTATTGCGTTTACTAACTAAGGGAAAGATTTCTGTCATTTTTGGTGTTTTTTTTTTTTAACGAGTAATGGCGGCGATCTGCGATTTTTTTGTGGGACTGCGACATTGCGGCGGACAGATCGGACCCTTGACTGACATTTTTGACACTTTTGGGGGTACCAGTGACATTACTGCAGTAATCAGTGCTATAAATATGCACTGTTACTGTAAAAATGACACTGGCAGGGAAGGGGTTAATTTTATTGGAGAGGGAGGGGTTAATGTATGCCTGGTGCCTAACGTGTGGGGGGGGGAGGTTACTGTGTGAGACAGGGACAGGTCGGATGTCCAGCTATGCTTTACACTCCGATCTGTCACTCCCTGTCACTTAGGAGATCCGCCCGCTCTGTTTACACAGGCGGGCGGATCTCCAAACTGGATTCCCCGATGATTGGGGCAGAGCAGCGGCGATCGCCGCCGCTCCTCCCCTGGCCCGACTCCCGATGTGAATGAAAACAGCGGGAGCGTGCCTCCGGCGGCGCGCGAGCGCCGCCTACAGGGGAGGAGTCTAGCGACGTAGGTCTACGTCGCTAGACGATAACGAGCCACTGTGCCGCAGTAGCAGCACAGTGGCTAGTGTTAAAGTGGTTAAAGGGCAATTTACTATTATGGCTATTACTGTATGCCAAAGTTGCCAAAAAGAATCAGAAAAGAAGCTGCAGTAATTCCGGGCTTTAAAGCCTAAAGGTCCGTACACACGATAAGAAAATCTGTAGGGAAAATTCATCCGACGACCGATCTGACGATTTTCGGATTGTTAGTATGGTGCTTTCGACAGCCAATTCCAACTTTTCGGCTGACAAAATCTTGATGTGCAGGCTATAAAATTTTTGTTGTCCGTAATACAGCGTCCGATTTTCGTCTCATTAGTACAGATTTCGACAGAAAAAAATCTTAAGAGCAAGACTAGGCATGCTCAGAGAGAAAGAACACACACAAAGCAATTCAACACATGACATCACTTCTGAAGTAGAATTCTGTCTTATGGGAAAATTCGTATGAAAATAAACTCTTCACTTTCCACATCAGACTAGCATGCCACAAAAAACGAACGACAGATCGTTCGATAATCTGATCGTGTGTACGGGGCTTTACTCTGGACTCTGGTTTAGCACCTTTGAATTTACCCACACAGTAAAGCATCACAGCACCCTTTACAAATAATTGAAAAAATAATAATCATTTTACAGTTTATTTCTAGGGCTCCTCAGTCAAAATGGGTCTGCTGGTGTCCCTTGTACTGTTTGCCTTCTTCTTCATCTGGCGGTGGATAGATCCTAAATGCACCTCAAAATTTCATGGTGATGCTCGTTTACAGTATTTGTAAACCCTCTCCTTGTAAAAACAGCCCTTTAGTTTAAAATTGAAATGAAAGGCAACATATTTTTGTATGGATATAAAAAAAAGGATAAGTGATCACATTCTTTCTGTTCTCAGCTGGTGGTGGAGAAACCGCAGCACACTAAACTTCCCAGTGAATGGCTATGCGAGAGTGGAGGGGTATCAGGACGAGTGTGACAAGGAGGGAAGAGGGACTTGCAGTAACACTAGTGATTTCTCACAAAGGAAGCAATACAAAAAGAACAGGATAATATTTTCATGCAATTCCATGGTACAGCAGGCACATATCAGGAATATGAAATGTTGGGTTTACATACTCTTTAAGCGTTCTTCTGTGGGCCCAAAGTGAGGGAGCAGGCCCCTGATACTCTGGGTTCCCAGGAGGTGGGTTGAATGGTGCTGGGTGTTACTCAACCCAGAAGACATGCAGTGCTTGGTGAGTCTGCAGGGGGCTGCTATTTTATTCTGAACATATGCCAAGGAGTGATTTTTTTTTTTTTTTTTAATCTTTTTGCTCAAACTGGACTTGGGCTTTAACTGCCAGACAACGTGTGCTAAGGAAATTGAAGGCTGTCATTTTTCTCTCTTCTCTTCTGAAAGTTCTGGTTCCCTGGCTTTTGTCCTGGTCCAGAGACTTGATTCCTTTATAGTCACTGACCTGGAACAAATGAAAATCAGAAAATCTGACAATAATTTTCCATTAGTAAGAACGTTATTGGTGCCAGACTCCAAATGTCAATGAACCAAGGGAACTATCGCCACATCCCTATTACATATAGAAGCAAAGAAAAGAATAGGTGTTCCAAAACAGCGGACCCTGATAAGGCCCCACAGGACCCGTGTGTATGAACAGGATACACCCAATGTGGGACTTTAAAGGCGTGGTTCACTTGGCTTCTTCAGGGACCATAGATATTGGTGACCTCCGAATAGGTTCTTTATCAACCCCCGTTGTCTGGCATTACCCGGTCCAGTTTCTACCACACCGTGAGGACATACCCAGCTGGACTTAGCCCAGGAGTATGAGTACTCCCCGGATGGACTTGTAGATCATGCCATTGGCTATTAACCTATTAACTGTGCCCCGGATTTTATAACAGAGAACCTATTCGGAGGTCACCAATATCTATGGTCCCTGAAGAAGCCCATAAAGGCGGCAAAACATGTTGGACCTGTGTGACCCTGTCACTTCAGGATATGGTTCTTAAATTGTTTATATTGCACGAATCGCTATGTTTGTATTGATGCTTCGCATCTTCATTGGTTATTACTTCATGTTTTATATGTACCAATAAAATTATTGTATTTTATCTAATTGCTCTCTATCATTTATCTATACATGCCAAGTGAACCACGCCTTTAAAGTCCCACATTGGGTGTATCCTGTTCATACACACGGGTCCTGTGGGGCCTTATCAGGGTCCGCTGTTTTGGAACACCTATTCTTTTCTTTGCTTCAATAATTTTCCATTATTGGTCAGCTTACTTTTTCTTGGGAATTTTTATTCTTATATCCATTGGCTTATAATGGTCTGTTTCCATGCTCCTCTGCTTTACAGGGCACCGCTACTCATTACTCCCATTGCATAGCCTGTTTAGTTGAAGAACCAGCCAAAAGGACCTTTCTTTACATCAAAAGTGGATGGAAACAGACCATAGAGGGGCCATAGTGTGGCACATATACCAATGTGGGGAATAAAAGCTCCTTAAAGGGTGTGCACTAGACAAGTAGATATCCTTTAAGGCCCTTCATAATCCTGATCATCTGATCTGACTATATTATTGTTTATCTACTCAACACACATGGCCTATTATGTCAGTTCATATCTCATTTTAGCTACCAGCCTGGTTGGAAGGAGACATGACATACATGATATAGGCATCCTATGATTACCGGAACGAATAGCAGTATTCTGTTATAATCATCTGGAACTCAGATGAGAGCCAGCTTTCTTTCTAGTGTCCCTTTTCTTTCACATTCAATATTTTTCCTCGAGCTCTATGAACTGCTCTTGATTATAAACTCTACTAATTCTTTGATCCGGGAACAAGCATGTTGTTTAAGTGCTCACAAACAAATCTGCCACATCTTCCCTGGGCTTCTTTGCCACATATGGTATCAGTCTTTTATAGATCACAACACCATGAATGGAGCCATGAGGACTGTGTTCGTAATTGAATCCTGCATAAGGGAGATAGAATATCTTTAGTGGGGACTGCTTTACATTTATTTTCTCAAAATGTCACATTTGAGAACACAAAGTAACAGTAATATTACCTCTGTTCTTCAATATGAAAAGTAAACAGCAATAAAGCATGTGATGCAAGGCAAAGATCAGTCTGTAGAAAACCACCTTACCAGAAGGCAGCAGTGGGGCATAATGATGTCATTGGTGCTTCCCGCAACAGTGAGAAGCCAGGACTCCGGTTAGAATAATTATTTTTGTTTTCAAGAGCTTTATTTTTTACATGTACTGTATTTGGGGGATTGGGGATGTTTGCGGATAGGACCCTCCATTTTATGGAAGGTCCAGAACTATATCTTTCATGTTTTTTAAGCAAGTAGCCAGGAGAACATTGTGCCTGAATGCATACCTGCAAAATGGTCTTCCCTGTGGCTGTATCAAAAACTCACCAACTTGCATAATCCTCTCCTTTTACTACTCCTTTGAGTTAATAAAGGCGGTGCCTATGTAAAAATGGGTAAGGCAACTTGTTTCTTAGGGAGTAAACTGCAGCAACTACTTTCATTTTTTCCAGCAACTGAATGTGTGTTAGCGTGGTTCTACTAGAAATGTAAAATTTCATAGAAAAAAAAAACATTTTTACCCGTTTTTTTCAGGAAAAAAAAATTCAGTGTGGAATAGTCTTACAATTTGTTACACTGGGAACATGAAATGCCGTGTATATAAAAGTATAATGCTTAAAATAAAAGTACAGCTTATTCAGTAAATAAACTAAACTTGCTTTTTAAGATTGTATTTTGGAATAACAAGGACTGTATATGTTAGGAACATTTCCATTATACATAAGAACATGTAACCACCCCCCCTTCTCCTAATAATACTCTAAAAGCTTCCTGCCAATATGGTAAATATGCCAACCCTGGAAGGAAAAGCTACTTGCACGTTCATTATAGTCCTCATCATTTAATTTCATACAGTATTTTTAGATGTCTTTAGGGCACCTCTAGCATGCCAGGATGTGTTTTGTCATCCTTGTAGCATTTGGAAAAGAATATTTTCACAATATTTGCAAATCACAGCTTTGCTCTCAGTAGAAAAACCATTGTGGAAATGTTTCCAAACTCTAGAATGTTGGTCTCACAATTTTACTGAGAGGAGGAAAGAAAAAAAAAAAAAACAATTTCTTGACCAGACTATAGGTATACATTATGCTGTGATAGTGGAGAACATTAATAGGAATCATTTAAAAGGTTATAAAGATCAACTCATTGGCCAAATAAATTTACCCCCTTACTTGTCAATTAAAGCCTGAGAGGACAGAAACTATCATCTACTGTATCCCAGCATTAACCCAACTGTAGGGGGTACAAGATAGAGCCCAAAAGCAAACCAATTTGGAGCCTTTCCCTGAAGTGCCTTCTTGTGGCAGAAATGCATACTTCTCTTGTTTCAGAACTGCATTGAGAAGTACAGTGTTACTTGAATTGTATTCCTGGATTTGCTTGTCTTCAGCTGAGAGAACTTTCAATAATGTAAGGTTTACATAAAGTCTCATCAATCTTTCATTAAGGTCTTTGTCTTATATAGTTTGAATATCATGTCATATATATATGTTTTATCATTTTAAAAGAACATATTCCACACTTTTTTTCCGCCAAAAAGTAAAAAACAGCTTTGAAAAACATAAAAAAAAAAAAAACATTTTTTTTCACAATCTTTCCATTTTTTTCCCAGGCCTTCCCATCTCTAAGTTCTACTACCACACTTACTCCTCC
The DNA here is from genome assembly GCF_965119305.1 of Pelophylax lessonae. Classification (NCBI taxonomy): domain Eukaryota; kingdom Metazoa; phylum Chordata; class Amphibia; order Anura; family Ranidae; genus Pelophylax; species Pelophylax lessonae. The sequence continues at coordinate 92,134,344 of NC_138769.1, read as the reverse complement.
TTTCTATGAAGCCTTATTCAAAATGCGTGTGTAGCAATATTTTCAGGCATTGGGCCTGATATGGTTCTGCCATCATTACCGGTAACATGTCCAACACATTTAAGTTGTGAACCCAGGTATGAGAACTGAGACAATGACCATTCCGGCATCTTTGGTTTGTTTTGTTTATTTTGTAATAGGGATGGGAGAAGGGAATGAGTGGGATACTCCTCTGGCTCAACTAGGTTCAACTGGGACACTGTACAGAAAAATTCCTGTTAGCGCTGTCTTGACGCCAGCTGAATGCCGGCCAACGCTCCCTGGCGCTTGAAGATTCTGTTCTGCTGAACCGTGCTGAAACTTCGACTTTAATTCTCAGATTAACTCAGAAGATCCAGGACTGTAAGACATTTGACTCCTGACACTGTTTAGCTCGAAAGGTCCAGTGAACAGCTTCATCCAGCCCTTCACTGACTGAGGTAGCTCAGTCAGTGAAGTACAGAGACAAAGTGGGGGCAGAGACAAGGGTTGTGCCACAGCTACGGGAGAGGTGCGAGGGCCACATGAAATGGCCTGGGGAGGCCGCATTCGGCCCGCGGGCCTTGTGTTTGACACCTGTGCCTTAACCACTCTACAACCGCTCACAGTAATACTACTGCGGCAGAGTGGTTCGTTATCGTCCAGCCACGTAGTATTAACGTCGTTGGACACTCCCCCTTCTGGGCGGCGCTTGCGCGCCGCCGGAGGCTCGCTCCCGCTGTTTTCATTCACAGCGGGAGTCGGGCCAGGGGAGGAGCAGCGGCGATCGCCGCTGCTCTTACCCGATCGTCGGGGATCGAGTCTGGAGATCTGCCCGCTGTGTGTAAACACAGCGGGCGGATCTCCATAGTGACAGGGAGTGACAGATCGGACTGTTCAGCATAGCTGGACATCCGATCTGTCCATGACTCACACAGTCACCTCCCCCCCTACACGTCAGTAAGCACCAGGCATACATTAACCCCTCCCTCTCCAATAAAATTAACCCCTTCCCTGCCAGTGTCATTTTTACAGTAACAGTGCATATTTATAGCACTGATTACTGCAGTAATGTCACTGGTACCCCCAAAAGTGTCAAAAATGTCAGTCAAGGGTCCGATCTGTCCGCCACAATGTCGCAGTCCCGCAAAAAAAATCGCAGATCGCCGCCATTACGCGTTAAAAAAAACACCAAAAATGACAGAAATCTTTCCCTTTGTTAGTAAACGCAATAACTTTTGCGCAAACCAATCAAAATACGCTTATTGTGATTTTTTTTACCAAACATATGTAGCATAAAACAAATTGGCCAAAAATTTTTAAAAAAATTGGTTTTTACATCTTTTTTGGGGGGAATTTCATATAAAAAAATGTTAAAAATATTGTTATTTTTTCAAAATAAACGCTCTTTTTTTGTTTATAGCGCAAAAAGTAAAAATCGCACAGGTGATCAAATACCACCAAAAGAAAGCTCTGTTTGTGGGAAAAAAAGGACGTAAATTTCGTTTGGGTACGGCGTCGCACGACCGCGCAATTGTCAGTTGAAGTCGCACAGTGCCGAATCGCAAAAAGTGGCCTGGACGGAAGACAGCAAAATCCTCCGGTGGTAAAGTGGTTAAAGGATCAGGATTTTTTTTTTAGGGTTGCAACCATCTTAAAGCGGAGTTCCACCCAAAAGTAGAACTTCTGCTTTAGGCAGTTCTAACCCCCTGACATGCCACATTTGGCATGTAATTTTTTTTGGGGGGGAGCGGGTACCTAGTTTTGACAGGTACCCGCTCCCACTTCAGCTCGGAGCGCCGCGGTGCCCTGAACAGAAGTTCTCCTCTCCCCCTCCCTCCCTGCAATCTTCTGGGACACGTCAGAGGTCCCATAAGATTGCCGGCCAATCAAGACGCGCAGCGCGACTCGCGCATGCGCAGTGGGTACCCGGCTGTGAAGCCGCAAACTGTCACAGCCGGGTGCCCACAGCAGTCATGCCGGCGCCGAGGGAGAGGATCGAGGCTTCGGGCGGCCGCATCGCTGGACCGTTGGACAGGTGAGTGAAATGGCTGGAACTCCGCTTTAAGATCGTCACGATGACATGACTGTTTTTGAATAAATGTAAATTATTGTACATACTGTAAATAAATTTGATATCCCCTGAAAATACACTCTAGTGTGTTTTTTGTAGCCAAAATTAATATAAGAACCGTTCTTATTTTCGGGGAAACACGGTATTACAATGCCTGTCCAATGGGTATTCAGCTGCAATTTTTTGTTGTGTCAATAAATAAAAAATATTCATTAAACTAAATGATCATGGCAAGTGCCAAAAGCACCTGCCTTTTTATAAAAAAAACATGATTGTTTACCACTGAAGAATGGGAAATCTAGATGTGTATAGCAGCAAAAGAGGCGTAATGTAGTGAATGTGTTGCTGAATCTGATGATAAATATGCTCATTATGTATGCAAAACAGTGCTGTATGTGACATATAAAGTAATACATATCATTCAAATATTTCTAGAGCAGCTTAGGCTTAGAGGGTTTAGGATGAGCATGGAAAGTTTGTATTTTGTTTTCTAAATTTCCTCTGTAGTGAAATGTCCTGCTATGTTGTGTGTTGCTACAATGGTGACAGGTACTCTTTAGTGTGAATCACCAAACAGGACACTCTTCAATTTCTGGCCTAATGAGTTACAAGCCGCTAACTTTTATCAGCTTTGCTTCCATCATGACATGGAATGTCTGTACTTTATATTATTGGTATCTAGGGTTAAATATAAACCCTATGAAAACATTCAGGACATTCGGTTTGCTAAGTGCTCAATGATATGTGAATTATAGATCCAAATTCTGAGAATTGGTCTGCTGCCATATATAATAATTTTTTTTAAGTCTGCTCATTGCTGAATGCATGAATTGGAAAGAATAACAAAATGGGAATGGTCGTCAAGAAAGTGGATGAAAACGTGGGACTCTTTCATAAATCAGATAGAGATATACCCCAGGCAGACTCCATGGGTGGGCTCCGAAACACATACGTCCTGTATTCATCTGCTGAGCAAGCAAAAATCTTTACATCAGCTCAGCAGTACTAACGATGTAAGAGTACTATATATTGCGTGTTACAATATCAAGGTTTATTTTAAAGAACCACTTTATTAGCAACAAGCATAATCAATCAGTGACCTGCTATTATATATATGTAATATATATGTTACATTTTAACCACTTGCCCTCTGGAAGATTTACCCTCCTTCATGACCAGGCCATTTTTTGCTTTTTGCCACTGTGTTACTTTAACTGATAATTATGCGGTCATGCAACACTGTACTAATGACACTGGCTGAAATGAAGAAAAAATTGGTCGCACACCACCAACTGCTAGGAAGATGAATCCTTTATGATCCACTTGCTGACCGCTTACTATATATATATATATACGGCGGCAGGGTGACTCGTACAGGCAAAACAACGTATTGGTACATTGCTCGCTTGGTGGCAGCTAGGGGACGAGCGTGCTCCGGCGGCAGCGCGCTCCCGCCCCCGATCGATCGTCAGTGGGGAAGCTGATGCATGTGTCAGGCAGCTCCGATTGACGCCTGACACCCGCGGTCAGTACCTGCTGTGAGAGAAGGACGGTCGGCTGTTGTAAACACAGCTGACTGTTCTTCTCCCTGGAATGTTCACAGAGCCCATGTGATCCTTCTATATAGGATCACATGTCTCTATGGTCATTTCAGAAGCCACGCCCCTCCCACAATTAGAATCACTCCCCTAGGCTCACATTTAACCTCTTGATAACCCACAGGGTTAACCCCTTCCCTCCCAGTGTCATTATTACAGTAACAGTGCATATTTTTAGCACTGAATACTGTAGTAATGTCACTGGTACCCCCAAAAGTGTAAAAAATGTCAGTCAGGGGTCCGATCTGTCTGCCGCAATGTCGCAGTCCTGCAAAAAATCGCAGATCCCCGCCATTACTAGTAAAAAAACAAAAAAACAATAAAAGTGACATAAATCTTTCCCGTAGTTAGTAGACACGATAACTTTTGCACAAACTAATCAAAATATGCTTATTTTTTACCAAAGATATGTAGCAGAAAACCTGAGCGGTGGTTGTCTTCTCAATGACACTGGCTGGGAAAGGGTTAACATTTAGGGCGATCAAGGGGTTAAATGTGTGCCTAACAGTGCATTCACTGTGTGTGCTGTTTTTACAAAGGGATGTGCTGGCTTTTATTCCCTGCTTTGCAGGGAAACAAAAACCAGCATATTCCCGCTAACAAGACAGAGCTCTATATTGTTTACATTCCCAGAGCTCTGTCCGGTCAACCTGTTCCCCCATCAGTGGGTGCCGGCTGAAAATCATTGGCCAGGACCTGCTGATTGTCTTGTTCTGTGACTACTCACAGCACAGCTAGCGCAGCGTGCACGCACACACGCACGCCCCCCCCCCCCACCTGGAAGGACTGGATTACGTAAAGATACATGATCCAGCTCTTGATATATGATACACGACGCAGTTGGCCAGCTTAAGCATGTATTGCAATTTGTGTGAACTAAAAATCCCCGTTTTTCATTGCAGTTTGCTAGAAAGGGTGTAAAACAGTGTGCAGAGGGTCCATCCAGAATTTGTAGACTACAGACATGTTTGCCTTTGTTTATCTCCATTAAATGGGGCATCACAGAGCAGAAAGAAAAGATTGTTTTTGCTTTAATTTCACAGAAAATACTTGGTATTTTTGGCAAAACCAATGGGAATTTTCTTTATTTGCTGAAGATATTTGAAACTTGAATAACCAGAATAAGAGAAAGGTCCCTGATGATCTCTGTGGTGCAGGAAACAGGATTTGATGTCACTTCCAGTTTCCTGGATGTAAATAGCGCCATTTTTAAATGGTATGGTCACATACTTTTAGGGCAGGGCAAATAGACCTCAGATCTCTATACAGAGTACCTGTCACTGCCTATTGCTGTTACAAGGGATGTTTACATTCCTTGTAACAGCAATAAAAGTGATCAAAACATTTTTAGGAAACAGTGTAAAAAAAAATAAATAAATAAACTAAACATCTTTTTAAAGCACAAAGCCCCCCCCCCCCCGTGCCCCCACACAAAGGCGAATGCACACGTTGGTATCACACACATGCGTAAACAACGATCAGATGTCAAATGTCAGAGCAAGAGCAATATTTCTAGCACCAAACCTTCTCTGTAACTCTAAACAGGTAACCTGTAAAGGCTTTTAAAGCGCTTTCTATGGTGACATTGTAGCCATTCCACGAGCATGTGCAATTTTACTCGGCGTAACACCATCTTTTATATTTTACCAAAAATTGGTTATATTGTGTTTGTTTGCATCAATATTCATTAAAGTTTATTTTTTCCCCCAAAAACAAATTGCTTGAAAAACTGCTGCGCAAATACCGTGTGACATAAAAAAATTGCAATACCCACCGTTTTATTCACTAGGGTCTCTGCTAAAAAAAAAATATATATATATGTATATATATATATATATATATATATATATGATGTTTGGGTGTTCTAAGTAAGTTTCTGGCAAAAAAAAATACTGATTTGAACAAGAAAACAAAAAGTGTCATTAAAAAGGCTTGGTCTTCAAAAAGTCCCACCTGGCCATCATTTTACTAAACCGGCCTATAGTAAAATGATGGCCAGGCAGGACTTTTTGACACTTTTCTCTGACACTTTCTGTTTACAAGTAAAAATCTGTATTTTTTTTCTAGAAAATTACCCAAACTTTAAATATATATTTTTTTAGCGGGACGTTAATTAAACCTGGCGATTGCCATATGACATCCTTCCGGAACGCACCTGGGGAAATCCTGCAGTGCTATGCGTCACTGGCTGTATCACAACCGATGACTGATATGCCGGTACTATGTGATCACTGTGACCAATCACAGCAGGTCACATGACAATTGACAACAATGGATGGCTTCCTTTAATGCCATCTGTTGTGTACAATTGTTTTACAGTGTTTAAAAGCAGTCTGGAGTCAATCTGTTAGTTTAGTGAAGGAAGAAGGGAGGAGGGAAGAACAGGGGAGTGCCTTGCAATTCTAGGCTATGGAGCTGTGTGTTTCTATTGATACACACAGTGTAGGGAGACACAACTCTAGTCCCTGCATGCAAAGGTGACGCCAAAGAATGCTGCAAGAGAAAGGAGCCACCCTAAAGAAAGAAAAACCTGGGGCAGCATACGTATATGGCACCAGCCTAAATTGGAACATAGGCAAGGATTAAAAGATAAAGAAGCTGTTGAAATTTTTAATAAAAGGTTTTAATTTTAACCCTCTTCCCAACTGCCCTGGTATCCCTTTAAAACATTCTGATTGCTGAGGGACAGGAAAGATTGGATGACACATGACCACTGGATTTTGGCTGTCACAGTGGTCACATGATCAGGAGCCAGTCCTACCGACTCTTGTGATCCTGCAATGGAGGAAGTGAGATGCTCAGTGAATTAGATGGAAAACAAGGCTGTGGATAACAATAACAAAATCGTTCCACTCTAGTGTGTAAATCCCTTGTAGGTTTTATAAAGATTGTAATTTTGATTTATGGTAAAAGACAAAAAAAAATGTACACTCTGGACAAATATAAATATTCTTCCTGTATATTACTGACACATGACTCTTTCCTAATGGTCTCCTTTGTAAAATACAGAAAAACATTCTCAGGCTTTTATAAAAGCAATATTAAAAAAATGAAAAATAATAATAGCTGATACTTGATATGCCTAGAAGGTTGTTTAAGTCTGAAAAATGACATTTTAATTTCTTGTTAATCCCGAGGTATAGAATTCATTATTTGGCTCCCTTTCAGTTTGACCGGCAGGTGTAGACAGATATGACCTCACCCTGGTTACAGCTAAAGAAACAAAATGAAGGTAATATTTCAGTCTTATGATCTATAGCTTACTTCTCCTCTCCGTGATTTGCCTTTCCCCCGTTGAATAAGAGGACTAGCAATGCTGATATGGGTTGCTTTTGTGGTGTCCATATACCAGTTCTTTTTCCTAACCTAACATAGGGGTCTTGAATATATATAGCCCAACCCAGGCTACTTTATACTCACCACCACTTGGCACTCCATTGACACTTTTTCTTTGTTATAGCAGCTGCCACAAACATTTTGGGTGTCAGATGGTGTTGGGGCTCAGAGGGCGCCTAGCTTGATTACTGCATCAAGGGAGTGGGTCACATGCTATCTTACTGTGGCCACCACAAAATAAGCAATGAAGGGGTAACCCTGGCTAAGTGATTATACAATGGACAGGGTAGTTTTACAAAAAACACTGTCAATTTGTCCACTTTCCAACTGCCTAACTGGTAAAGTACATCATTATTTTGCAATTTTTGTTTTCCAAGTTTCTAGTTTGTTTGCATCCTTTTTTTTTTTTAAATCAAGTACGATTTTATTCAGATGTCACAACCATAGACATATGGCAAGAATAAAGAAAAGATTGTACAATCATTTCATTGTAATATACCAAATACCAGCTCCATTCCCCATAAGAACAGTAAAAAAGTAAATAAATTATAGTACATAACCCTGAAGGCATAGACCAATAATACAGGCAATCAATATAAATTATTTTGCAGTTCAGTACCAGGAGTATGGTTGCAGCTAGATACCATAACCCCGGTGTGACGGGAGTCACTTTGGGCATGGGGGTTGTGGACCCCAAATTCCTTTAGAGAGGTTGGGGGGCACCATGCCCAGCCTTATGGGGCTCTCTTATGTTTAAGTCACCCTGCATCTGTTATGGATGCAGGGTGACCAGGAGAGTGGTGAACACTAAGAATATGGTTTGGACAACTACAAATGGGACAGTCATATTCAGGAATAATGTCTCCCTTGTAATATGAAGATTTTATTCCCTGTACAGTATGAGGTCTCTGACCAGGAAGTACAACTTCTAATATGGTCATTCCAGGAAGTTCAATGAGGAGACTGACTGTCTAACAATGTTGCTTTTGTCTGAGGTGGCTTTCCATTCCCCTGTTGTCGGGTGTGCTAATGAACTCACCTGTTGTCTACTAAGGGATGTATTGACACTCAGAGTAATGTGTATTGGGGGCTCGTTATGGAACCATTGTTCTGTGTCTGGCTATTGTGTACATTGATTGTCCCCTGGGGGTTTCTGTCTCATTACACATAACAGTCCTTCTAATCAAGCTATCGGACCAATCCCTGCTGACTCATTTTCAAGTCCTCATTTGCATGGCTAAGGAGGACCTGAAGGAGAACGGCATGTACTTTGCAATTGACCAATGGGAAAGCGGTTGTTGGGGGCAGGATGTTCCAAATTCTGTATATAAGTGTGTTGTGTACTTCCAATAAATAGTCTTCCTGTTTGAACTTACATACAGCCTGCCTGGTGTTTGTTATAATGGATTCCGAACGGCACATAGCTGTAGTTCGGATCCCGGAGCCTTGGTTGACCGAACCATCAGACGTTGCGATCTGCAAGCTGACTCACTAGAAACAGAGGAGTGTCGGGAGAGCGGAAGCGAGCGAGCAAGGGTCTCGTCACACCCGGTATTAACATTTTCTGCCCCTGCTGCTCTTTCTGATAAAAGAGATCACTTTTAGAAGCGGTTGGAGGGGTCGCTGGTGGTTCTCGGGCTTACCTGGCTCATTGGGAAGTCTGAGAACCATTCTGGCGGTTGTGGCCAAAAAGATTAGCAGAGGAAAGATGGCCTCAAATCATCTCTATGACCTAGGAGGCAGGGAACGACATCATGATGGTCATGGCCGATGCAAACAAGACCATTTAAAAAAAAAAATGTTTTAAGGCATTGGATTAATTTTTTTTTTTTTGATCTGATGCTTTCCATTGTAGAAGAGGGATTATTGACCCCAGATCTCTCCATAAAGAGGACCTATCATGCTTTATTTCTATCACAAGGGATGTTTACATTTATAGTCACAGGAATAATAGCAATCTATAAAAAAACATTTGAGGAAACAGTGTAAAAATAAAAAAGTAAAAAAAAAACAAAAATGTTAAAGCGTTCCTGTCCTCTCACGTGCAGTGGTGAATGCATACATAGGTCACGCCCACATATGTAAATGGTGTTTGCACCACACATGTGAGGTATTTCCGTGAATGTCAGAGCGAGAACAATAATTCTAGCACTAGACCTCTTTTGAAACTCTAAACTGGTAACCTGTAAACATTTTTAAAGGGTCGCCTATGGAAATTAGTGTTTTTTTTTTAATACATTAAAGTGTATTTTTTTCCCCAAAAAATTGTGTTTGAAAAACCTCTGCACAAATACCGTGTGACATAAAAATTTGCAATGACTGCCATTTTATTCTCTAGGGCCTCTCATAAAAAATAAATAAATATATATCTATATAATATATATATATATATATATATATATATATATATATATATATATATATATATATATATATATAGATATATATATAGATATATATAATTTTTAGCGGTTCTAAGTAATTTTCTACTAAAAATACCTGTTTTTTAAACAAAAAGTGTCAGAATAGGCCTGGTCCTTAAGGGGGAAGTGTCTCTTTTAACCAAAATTAAAGTATAACTAAAGGCAAAACCTTTTTTAGTTTTGGATAGAGTGGAGAGGTGTTAGAACACCTGGCAGGTTTTTTTTTTTTTTGCTGTCTGTGCTCCCGTTAGGGAGATTCTCCATTTTGGATTTGTCCTGTTATGATTGAAAGTAAAAGAAAACCCCAAAGTTTGGGTTGTCCCTAGAAAAATAACAGAGGAGAACTCTACCAATGGAGACACTAGTTCTGGTGACCTGGGGGTTGCCATGGGAATCCCTTTATTTGCATGGATTTCCTCTCCCTTCCTGTGTGGCTATGGGACAGGAAGTGAAGAGAAATCTCCCCAATGGGACACAGAGGCAGAAAGCATGTTCCCTGCAAGCATGCTTTTATAGGTTGAAGGTATTTTACCTTCATGCATTCTGTGTGCAGCAGCTCCTGCAGCAGATCAGGGCTGCTGTGGGCAAAACCATTGCACAGAGCAGGTAAATGTGACGATTTATTTTTTTATTTATGTAACCTTTAAAACCTAAAGTTTAGTAGGATTTCCTTAGAAATGCATATCAGAACTGTATATTTACAGTACTTGTCACTTATAAGGAGAGGGACAGGAGCAGCAGATGACCCTCATCACATATGGACAATTTCCAAATGACTCCTGTGCTCTGGTCCAAGTATATATATATCTTTGCAAGTTTGCCATACAGGCTTATAAACATCATCGAGGAGGCATAATATAAAGGGGCTACATAAATGTGCGGGAGTCACGGACTGCGGCACGGAGCTGTAAAGGGTATGCCGTCCCTTCAGAGCGCTTGCGCAGGTGATGTCACCGGCTGCATGCAGGTTGAATATCTCCTGAACCATGCAGGTTTTGGAGCTATTCACTGTACCAACAGGTAAGCCTTATAGGCTTACCTGTACGTACAAGTGCCAAAAAGGTTTTACTTCCACTTTAACTAAGCTTCCTGAAATCCAGCATGTCAACTGCCCCAGGCTCTGTCCAGATTACCTTCTACTTACTTCCCTATATAGACCGGACCAGAGCCTAATTACTAATGTGGAGATGTGGAGTCTCCAGCCACCTCCTCAAAAACCATGCTCTCCGCCAAATATCAAAATATAATAATGTCTCTAAACTTGGCCAAGATGTGGCTGGTCACCTGTTGGTCATACCTATTTATAGGCATTAGAACCAAGGACACTACCTTAATCCGGTGACTATGGTATCATGAGGTCAAGGCAAATCCATAGGTGAATCTCTCCAAAAGTAAGTTTGGTAGAGTGAAGAGATTACCAGATATACAGTATGGCCCATACTTTTGGGGGCTTACCCTAACCTCCTCCATCAGGGCTTGGGCAGGTGTTATTCGGAGAGTGGATATCCTGGAGAAGATTTGCCTAGTATGAGTTAAGGGTCTGCTTTGGCTTCTGGTCTAACAGCAAGCCCCAGTGAATTGGGAACAGTTAAGCCAACACAATGCACTGGCTATCCCATTTTTACTCTTATGAGCAATAAAATTTTAACTCGCCAGTGGCCACTCAACTATTAGTCTGGTGTTTACGTCACCAAACTACTACCAGACATACTACTGGCAATCTTGGGACTTCTTATTAAGACCCAATGTATCTTAGTGAGCAGGCTACCAGGATTTTGGTAGGTATTTAGAATTGTTGATATTTTATGTAGCAGATTGGGCCTGATGTGGGTCTGCCATGGTTACCGGTGACACCTTCAGCCCATTTAAGCTGAATACCCAAGTGTGAGATTGTAGACAATGACCATTCCGGCATCTTTTGTTTGTTTTGTTTATTTGATAATGGGGATGGGAGAAGGGAATGAGTGGGATACTCCTCTGGCTCAACTAGATACAACTTGGGACACTCTGAAGAAAAGATGCCTTTCAGCGATGTCTTGATGGCGGCTGGATGCCGACGCTTGCTGGCGCATGAAAAGTACTGACTTGTTGAGCTGTACTTGGACTTGACTTTTGATACTCTGGTTAGCTCAAAAGGTCCTGGACTGTACTGAGAACTGTCTCTTGACACTCTGGTTAGCTCAAAAGTCCTGGATACAGCTCCCTCCAGTCCTTCCTGACTGAGTTAGCTCCTTGTAACTGCTTGTGCTGCTGCAACTCAACACTGTACACTGCACACTGCACGCTGTACACTTTAACACTTCAGGGCCTAACCGCTGGCGCCTCTTTTAAACTTCAGGGTCCTCTCAGTAGGCACCCCCTCTGCACTTCAGGGTCCTCTCACTAGGCACCGCCTTTACCGTTAGCTAGCTCCTGGATCCCCTGGACCTTCACCGGAGTGGTCTCCGCTCAGCTAGGCAGACCCCCAGGGGCAGTTTGCAGTACTCACAAACTGGGAATGCTTTTGTAAAACTGGACCCCCTCAGCTCCGCTGGTCCTTGGCACACCGGATCCTCTCTGCAGCTCCGCTCAGCTCCGCTCAGCTCTACTCTCTGTCCCCTCAGGCAAGCCGCCCGGGGTGCCCGATCCTTCTGACAGGAGGAGACACAGCCATCCTCTCCCTCCTGGGACTCTGCTTCCAGCCAAAGATGCTGCGTCATGCACTCCCCTCAAACTTATATCCACTCCCAGAATCATGTGCGACAGAATCTGCCTTTCTGGGGTAGATACAGGCCATTGATTGGGTTTCCTCCACTGCCAATGAGAGCCCTCTTATAGAGCACAGTGGGGAGACTCCCCAGTCTAAACAGCCACCCTTGGGAGACATGACAACCCAGCTGAAAATCATGGCTCTGCTGTTAGGCAGCCAAGGCCCACTATACTTTACCTAGCACCTACCTTGTAGGGTGCTACATTTATATCAACAGTTAAATACATACCAAACTCCTGATCCAACACTTTACCAACATATCTTCATTTAAATCTCCATGAAAAGGACACAAAAGAAAAAAAAAGCTCTCTAACATCTGAAGAAGCAAAAAATAAATGATTATGCTATATTTAATAATATCAAGCCAGTATATACTCTTTTTTACTTCTATGGACTCCTGATTACCCTTGGCATACTATATATAGCAACTGAGTTTTTGATTTATCTGTGTAATAAACAAAAGAGATTAAAATGACACTAAACAGCTCATACTGATGTTAAAAGCATTAGTGAACATAAACAATACATCTTATCAAGCTAACCTAAACACGTAAGTGTAGGACCACACACAAGCTATCCTCGTAACCATGTACTGCTTGATCACCATCTGGAAATGTATATAATGTAATCTGGTTTTTCAGTTTGCTTCAGCCTAGTAGTGCTCTGTTAATATTACAAGTATATTTCTAGGAAAATTGTGTTAATAAGCCAATATTCAAGAAAGGATAGAATTTACACAGCGATTAACCTAAAACCTAAAGTAGAACTCTAGTTGATTTTAAATCTCCTAAAACCCCACCCCCACTGCAGTTAAAAAAAAATATATATAAAAAAAAAAATATATTATATATATATATACACAGTATCTTACAAAAGTTAGTACACCCCTCACATTTTTTGTAAATATTTAATTATATCACCCCTAAGTGAAAATGTCCAATCTGGGCCAAATTAGCCACCCCCCCCCCAGTGTCATGTGACTCAATAATGTTGCAAGGCCTCAGGTTTGAATGGGGAGCAGGTGTGTTAAATTTGGTGTTATCGCTCTCACTCTCTCATACTGGTCACTGAAAGTTCAACATGGCACCTCATGGGAAAGAACTCTGAGGATTTACAAAAAATAATTTTTGCTCTACATAAAGATGGCCTAGGCTATAAGAAGATTGCCAATACCCTGAAATTGAGCTGCAGCACGGTGGCCAAGACCATACAGCGGTTTAACAGGACATGTTCCACTCAGAATAGGCCTCGCCATGGTTGGAAAAAAAGAAGTTGAGTGCACGTGCTCAGCATTATATCCAGAGGTTGCCTTTAGGAAATAGACATATGAGTGCTGCCAGCATTGCTGCAGAGGTGGAATAGGTGAGGGGGTCAGTCTGTCAGTGCTCAGACCATACCCCGCACACTGCATCAAATTGGTGTGCATGGCTGTTGTCACAGAAGGAAGCCTCTTCTAAAGATGATGCACAAGAAAGCCCGCAAACAGTTTGCTGAAGACAAGCAGACTAAAGACATGGAATACTGGAACCATGTCCTGTGGTCTGATTAAACCAAGATAAACATATTTGGTTCAGATGGTGTCAAGTGTATATGGCAGCAATCAGGTGAGGAGTACAAAGACAAGTGTGTCTGCCCTACAGTCAAGCATGGTGGTGGGAGTGTCATGGTCTGGGGCTGCATGAGTGCTTGCCGGCACTGGGGACCTACAGTTCATTGAGGGAACCATGAATGCCAACATGTACTGTGACATACTGAAGCAGAGCAAGCTCCCCCCCCCCCCTCCTTCATAGACTGGGCCACAAGGCAGTATTCCAACATAATAACGACCCCAAACACACCTCCAAGATGACCAATGCCTTGCTAAAGAAGCTGAGGGTAAAGGTGATGGACTGGCCAAGCATGTCTCCAGACCTAAACCCTATTGAGCATCTGTAGGGCATCCTCAAACAGAAGGTGGAGGAGCGCAAGGTCTCTAACATCCACCAGATCGGTGATGTCATCATGGAGGAGTGGAAGAGGACTCCAGTGGCAGCCTATGAAGCTCTGGTGAACTCCATGCCAAAGAGGGTTAAGGCATTGATGGAAAATAATGGTGGCCACACAAAATATTGACACTTTGGGTCTGATTTGGACATTTTCACTTAGGAGTGTACTTTTGTTGCCAGCGGTTTAGACATTAATGGCTGTGTGTTGAGGTATTTTGAGGGGGTATAAAATCTACACTGTTATACAAGCTGTACATTCACTACTTTAAATTGTAGCAAAGTGTCATCTCTTCAGTGTTGTCACATGGAAAGATCGAATAAAAGATTTACAAAAATGTGAAGGGTGTACTCACTTTTGTGAGCTACTGTGTGTATATATATATATATATATATATATATATATATATATAGCACCCTCCTAGGTAAGTGCTAGGAAAACCATAAGGGGGGCCCTGTCTGCTTATCGGGGGTGGGTTGGGGGTGATTATTCAGCTAGGCTGTCATGTGTTTTCCAGGTGTGCCTGTTGAGCTTGGGGAGTCTCCCCGCTATCCACTATGTCCAATGAGGGCTCTTATTGGACAGTGGAGGAAACCTGATCAAGAGCACACCAGGGCTTGTATCTATCCCAGAGGGCAGAATCTGCCGCAATGCATCCTGGGATGGTGTATAAGTCTGAGGGGGACACATGACAGGGCATCTTTGGCGGTAAGCAGAGTCCCGGAAGGAGGGTGATGGCTGTCTCTCCTCCTGTCAGCGTGAGGAAAGTGTCCTGGGCAGTTGGCCTGGAGGACAGAAGGTTGAGCTGAGCTGCAGAGAGGGATCCAGTGTACTGTGGACCGAGTGGAGCTGCTGGGCAGAGGTTTCCAGAAAAGCAGTGTTGTGAGTACTGTAAACTGCCCAGGGGTCTGCCTAGGATAGGGGACCACTCCAGAAGGTCAGAGGGATCCTGGAGTCAGCTAATCATTAGAAAGGGCTTAGAAAAGGGGGAGCCAGTGTCTAAGCCCTGAAGATAAGTGTGTGAAAGAGGGTGCCGGTGCAGGCCCTGAAGCGTACAAGTGTTCAGGAGTGCATCAGTGATAAAGTAGCTACCTCAGTAAGGAGTGCCAAAGGGAGCTTCAAAAGGACTTTGAGTCACAAGGAGGTGATCAGAAGTCAGTTCATTGTTAACAGGCAGCAGGCCAGCGTTAACCGGCGTTGACCGGCATCAAGTCAGCGCCAACAGGCATTTTTCAGTTGTCCCCAGCAAATTGTGCATAGTTGAGCCACAGGAGTATCCCACTCATTCCTTCTCCCATCCAAGTTCTCAATAAACACAAAAAACCCAAAGATACTGGACTGGTCATTGTCTCAGTGCTCACACTTGGAGAACATGCTTAAATGTGCTGTTTTTGTTAGCGGTAACCCAGGTGGACCCACATCCAGCACAATGGCTGGGAATTATGCTATATATATATATATATATATACATATACACACACAGATATATATATATATATATACATACACACAGATATATATATATATATATATATATATATATAGATATATATATACATATATATATATATATATACATATATATATATATATACTATTTTGTGAAAAGTATTGGGCCGCCTGCCTTTACATGCACATAAAATTTAATAACATCCCAGTCTTTGTCCGTAGGGTTCCATATTGAGTTGGCCCACCCTTTGCAGCTATAACAGCTTCAGCTGTTCTGGGAAGATATATATATATATATATATATATATATATATATATATATATATATATATATATATATATATATATAAAATAAAATGCTGTACATTAGGAATGCTTTCAGTAATAGAAGCGTTAATAATTTTATTTTATTTTTTTTATCAATTAACAAAATGGAAAGTGAATGAACAGAAGAAAGATCCATATCAAATACATTTTTTTTATACTTATGTATACATATCTTTTTTCCTGGGCTCCTCTGGATGGCCCAATGACATCATAGCAATACTTTGATTGGGCCCCCCACCTGACTTTCTCTGTAGTACCTGATGTCAGTTGTGACAGTATTGATCTTAACCTCTTCCCTCAAATGGTACACATATATGTGGCCCTATGGAAGCACTTTTCTGTGCTGTGCTGTGCTGAAAGCACGCACCCATTGCGCTCCCAGCACAGTCATCGGTGCGGACTGGAAAGATCCTGATCCATACGTGCAAATGGGAGTTTTCCATTAATGTGACCACTGTGACAGCCAATCACAGCAGTCACATGACCCAACTGCCAACCTCCAGCTCCTGGAATTTAGAAGCTCTTAAAGGGCCGGGAGGTGGTGGGGGGAAGCGGTTAACCTAACATAACATAAGGAGGTTGATTAACTAAAATTGGAGAGTGCAAAATCGGTTGTAGCTCTGCACAGATGATATTTTTTATTATGATGAAATTATTAATGCTCTTACACACAATTATTCTATAGCCCTAAAAACGGTTTATAACTACAGTCCTCAGCTGTCCTATAAGGTTTCAGCAACAGAGAAACTTGAAATTTTTACTTTTTTTAGCAAGGATCCTGACTTTAATTCCTGACTTTATACTGGAAACTTGACAGTTTAGTTTTCCTTAACAGCTTCCCAAATAGGGCCCCCTCCTATCCCAAACCCTATAGCATCTGTGTAGGCTGGTATGGTTATTGTTATACCACTACACTTATGGGGGGCATTTATAACGGTGCTATACACTTTCTGCTATACACCACGGCAACACCTCCATGCAGCCATTGTTATGGCCCTTTCATAAAATGCAGGCCACAGTGTGGAGTCTGTGGTGTGTCATGGACTTTAATAGGTTACATGACTAAACTTTCCTCATGGCTATTTTTGCTTTTTTTTTAGGCATTTATTTAAATTGCACCTGCGTTAGGCACACTACTATGCTTTATAAATGTGTACGTAATATAGGAGGCCAGGGTGCAGTGGATGCTGGTGCAGCTCTGTCCCTGAATAAAAAGGAACTCAAATAAATAGGAAGTCGAAACATTCTTAAAACGCTCTTAAAATTATATATATATATATATATATATATATATATATATATATATATATATGTATGTATATATATATATTTTTTTTTTTAAGCAGCAGGATGGCAGTGGTAGGGCCATATTACTGCTTAAAGTGGAACTATATTTCATCTGAGCAGCACAAACCAAAAATGCTATTTAATAAATCTTTAGTATTCAAAGCAAATTCCCCCATCCATTCATGTCTCCATGCTTTATTTTGCTGAAAAATCTATTTGAAAAACACCCTCATAGCATTTCTGACCGTAGCCATCTGGAGTAAGGGCAGACAATTCATGTAGCATTTACTTCCTGCAATCCACCTGTCCTTAGCTCATGCATGCAAGAAGGAGGGTGTGCTTAGCTGAGAAAACCCCTCCTCCCCTTCCTGAAGACTCCTAGAATGTATGACGTAATGTGCCTGGGCATGGAAACCAGGAGGTACCTGAAGAAATGTAAAAAAAAATGTAAACAAGTAAATATGATATACTTTCTTATCCATTTACTAATGCTAGCAGCATAGGAATTAAAAATAGTCAATGTTGATTGAGAGAGTGAAGTTAAGCTTCAAAAACCCAAAAGTTCTTATTAAACTATCCATCTTTCTGGTACAGTAAATCATCTTCTTAGATCATCTTTCAGCCTTTAGCCTCCTCACTGTAGAATAAGCATCATCACCTCTGGCCAATAAGAAGGCATCAGTAAAGTTAAAGTAGTTGTTAAGGCTGAAGGTTTTTTTACCTTCATGCATACTATATATGAAAGTAAAAAACCTTCCGTGTGCAGCAGTGCCCCAGCAACCCCTAAGGACTCCCTCTCCTCACAGGCTGAGCCAGCAACAGTAGCCATTGGCTCCCACTGCTGTCAATCAAAGCCAGTGAGCCAATGAATAAAGAGTGGGGGGGCAGGGCCAAGCCGCAGCTTGTGTCTTATGGATGCATAGAGCAGGGCTCGGGAGCAAGCATGCACCAATGGCCCCATAGCAAGCGGCTTGCTATTGGAGGCACTGGTCAAGTGAGAGGAATCAGGAGTGCCGGCGGGGGACCCGAGTAGAAGAAGATAGGGGCTGCTCTGTGCGAAACCACTGCACGGAGCAGGTAAGTATGACATGTTCATTTTTTTTTAAAGAGCCAAGACTTTAGTAGCACTTTAATTGATCTTATCTTATCTCCTAGCGGAAGTGTGTATATCACAAGAATGGCTGGCCCAAAAAACAAATTCTTTGGTAGTTAAAACAGTTAAGAAAAATGTATTGCAACTATTGATTTATTAATTATAGAAATATGTATGTGCTACTATGTGATCAATTCCACTTAATCTCCCAATGAACAGCTACAACCATTAAAGTGGTTTTAAAATTTGTTACACCATTTGTACTTACAGGTAAGCCCATAATTATGCTTACCTGTAGGTACTGTGAATATCTTCTAATCTTGCACATTTTAGGAGATATTCAGAGTGTATACAGCTGATGATGCCATCGGCGCATGCGTTCTAAGGGTCCAGCTTACAGTGCTGGACCTTCAGAGCCCGTGCCGTAAATGGCAGCTCCCGTGCGCATGCACGCGGTATCCCTGAGGAATTTACGTGACAAGTCATGCAATGCGGCGGGTGGGGCCAGTGATGTCACTTCTGGTGTCTCCATTACCTGGAAGGTGGTGACTGGTGAGGAGGTGATCAGCCGAGTCTTTACCCTGTTATATTTGCTGTTTTAAAGTTGTTTTTACTGTGAGTGCATAATCGAACCTTAAATAAAAAAAGTTATCTTCAGCAATATTGCGCTATGAGCTTTTGTTTATATATTTGAGCATATATTGGAAGCGTGAGAAGTGGATCCAGCTAGTTCCAATGAGGTGATCTCTGGCGAGACAGATGGAATTATACAAAACTGGAAGACCCTATTTAGATCAAAAGGCGTTTTTTGACTGTATGGTCAAATTTTAAGGTGAGCGGCCTTTCCCTTATTGGTGGCTGATGGTGGTTATTCGTTCAGCTCTAGTAGATCTTTTTGGCACAATTACTAATAGAGAAGGAGTGTCTGTGGATAGACCATCTTCACTCACTACAATTTTTTTTTTCTTTTTTGGACATTGTTTTTCAATTTTTCTTTGGATATTTTTCACTTAATGTGGACGTTTTGGGGATGATTTACTAAAACTGGAGAGTACAACATCTGGTGCAGCTGTGCATTGTAGCCAATCAGCTTCTAACTTCAGCTTATTCAATTAAGCTTTGACAATTAAACCTGGAAGCTGATTGGTTTCTTTGCAGGGCTGCACCAGATTTTGCACTCTCCAGTTTTATTAAATCAACCCCTTTATGTTTGTATAAGATAGGTGCACTATATATTTAATTTAACACTTACAGTATACCATATGGTTTTGGTATTGATAGGTTTACATACACATTACATAAATGTGGAACAAGCGCAACCATAGATTTAGCTGCCATAAGTTCTCTTAAATAAAAAATAAAAAGGAAAATAAAAAGGAAAGAAAAAAGGAAAAAAAAAAGTCAATGAATTGCCAGTATTGCTCTTTTATTCCACCTAATAATGACCCAAAATGGAACCTAAAACTGACACATGAAATATGAGAGATGATTGCTAGTTACACCTCCGATGGAAACTATCCACAAAATAAAGATGGGCCGTTAACAAAACAGAGATATCTGTATGGAAATATTGTTGCCACTGAAAGTGTTATTAAAATTTCACAATCTTCTTTGATAGCAGCTTTTATACTGGGAATGGTGAGAAGGAAAATGTACTTAGAGGAAGATGGCCATTGTGTGATAAGCTGCATGCACTCTGGTTACACCTTTTCTGGAGTTTTTGTAGCTTCGGGAATAATCAATTAAAATGTAGGTGTGTAGGAACTGACAATCCGATTTCCAACTCCCATTCAATCAGTAACAGAAGCGGTGACACAAAAGGCGTCTATATAAAAAGCAGATTTGGACTCCTGCGAGTAATAGGATACACGGTACACCCCATCACAGCTTCTGCAAACCTGATAAATGAACCTGACGCCATCAGTAATTGTTCAGAGGTGTTTCCCTCTGTGCCAAGAGGAAATAATGAATAACTATTTCCTACTGCTTGGCACTGATAAAGCAGAATCTGGGAACTCAGTACAGTTATTACAGAAAGCAGTTTTTTATGGATATGGGAGGGGGGATAAGGCAGGAAATATGTAATTAGTGGTAAAATGAATAGGTACAAATGATTATAATTTATGCTAATTAACCACTTAAGCCCCGGAAGATTTTACCCCCTTCCTGACCAGGGTTTTTTTTGCGATTTTTTACTGCGTGACTTTAACAGACAATTGCGCGGTCGTGCGACGCTGTACCTAAACGAATTTGACGTCCTTTTTTTCCCACAAACAGAGCTTTCTTTTGGTGGTATTTGAGCACCTATGCGATTTTTTGATCATGCGCTATAAACAAAAAAAGAGCATAAATTTTGCAAAAATAACAATATTTTTCACATTTTTTTATATGAAATTCCCCCCAAAAAAATGTAAAAATCAAAATTTTTTAAAATTTTCGGCCAATTTGTTTTATGCTACATATGTTTGGTAAAAAAAATCACAAAAATCGTATTGTGATTGGTTTGCGCAAAAGTAATCGCGTTTACTAACAAAGGGAAAGATTTTTGTCATTTTTGGTGTTTTTTTTTTAACGAGTAATGGCGGTGATCTGTGTTTTTTTTTTGTGTGGGACTGCGACATTGCGGCCGACAGATCGGACCCTTGACTGACATTTTTGACACTTTTGGGGTTACCAGTGACATTACTGCAGTAATCAGTGCTATACATATGCACTGTTACTGTAAAAATGACACTGGCAGGGAAGGGGTTGACTGTATTGGAGAGGGAGGGGTTAAGTGTGTCCTAGGGGCGTATTTCTAACTGTGACTGGACATGGCTACTGGTGTAAGAACAGAGATCAATGGTCCTACATAGTAGAACCGTCTGATCTTCATTTTTACACAGGGGAGAAGCTTGTTTACATTAGCCGCCTGCCTTTCTCCCTTCCCGGCGAACGATCGCGAGTGACACGCACTGACTTGTTGGGGAACGAGCCGGGACGGGCGCGCGTCTCAGCGGGCGCGCGCTCGCCCGCTATTGGCTCACAAACCGGTGACAGGCTAGTGACGTACCGGTACGTCACTTTGCCTGGCCGGGGCTGACCGCCGCAGTATATGTACTTGCGGCGGTCGGCAAGTGGTTAAAAACATATATGACCTATATTGAAAAAAAAAAAAACATTTTTCTTTGTTTTCTCTGATCTTTAGACGAGCTTTGGATGGGATACCAACCTTTATTTCTAGGTCCGTATCCTGCCTGGTTGCCAGACCTCATTATCAGTCTCAGCTGTCTATATGCCTTTATATATGTGAGCTGAATGCTGCTTAGGGCTCTCTCTTCATCTGCTGTGGGAGCTTGCTACTGCGCAAAAAGGCTGAGGGCTGATAGACCACAAAAAAGGGACAAGCGGTTCCTGTTTGTTTTCAGTTTGTTTTGTTAAGCCTGTCCCCTATATATATATATATAAAGAAAGTTCATAGAAACACAAAAAAGGGTTATGCCCCATACACACGTGCAGATTATCTGCAGACTTTTGTCTGCAGATTTACCTTTTCTATGTAGTGCAAGGGCCTGCCGGATTGCATACAAATTGAAAGTGTTTTGGTTTGACCTCATATTATATGGTTTTGGTAAGTCTGCAGACAAAAGTCTGCAGATAATCTGCACGTGTGTATGGGGCATTACTCTACTCATGTAATTGTTGTTTAGTATATTTCTGCTATAAGCAAATACTTTAACTTCCTGGGTTTACCTTTGCAGCTGCACTGCTCTTGTCCTCATGCTTTGGGCCTTTGTCTCCATCCTTTAGACAGAATTCAAACTCTTGTGCACCATCTCTAGCTGCTCTTTGCAGCCAAGCAAAATCCTGGTGAGAGTCAAGCCCTAAACTGTTGCCCAGGTCTATCCTAACATGGAGGTGCAAATCTGCACAATCAGGGTATGCTGGTTATCAGCAAAACAAGGTTCCAGGATTGAAGATTTCTTCGCTCCCAAGTCTCTATTAAGCCTCTGGACTCAAGGACCCATTGCAGGCTTTACTAATCCCAGAAGGTATTGAACAACCAGTCTCCTGTACAGCAACCATGCATCCTGGAGCCCCTAAACCTATATGGATGAGAATCCTGGATGCCATCTAACTCTTCTCATACTGTGAGAGGATGTGAAACTATATATATATATATATATATATATATATATATATATATATATATATATATATATATATATATATACACAGTATCTCACAAAAGTGAGTACACCCCTCACATTTTTGTAAATATATATATATATATAATTTGTATATATTTTATTATATCTTTTGAAGAAATTACACTTTGTTATAATGTAAAGTAGTGAGTGTACAGCTTGTATAACAGTGTAAATTTGCTGTGCCCTCAAAATAACTCAACACACAGTCATCAATGTCTAAACCACTGGCAACAAAAGTGAGTACACCCCTAAGTGAAAATGTCCAAATTGGGCCCATTTCCCTCCCCGGTGTCAAGTTGACTCATTAGTGTTACAAGGTCTCAGGTGTGAATGGGAAGCAGGTGTGTTAAATTTGATGTGATCGCTCTCACTCTCTCATACTGGTCACTGGAAGTTCGACATGGCAACTCATGCCAAAGAACTCCCAGAATTCAGAAAATTAGAATATTACATAAGACCAATAAAAAAAAAAAGGAATTTTTTGTCACAGAAATGTTGGCTTAGTGAAAAGTAGGTCCATGTACAGTATAGTGGGCACTCAATACTTGGTCGGGGCTCCTTTTGCATGAATTACTGCATCAATGCAGCGTGGCATGGAGGCGATCATCCTGTTGCACTGCCGAAGTGTTATGGAAGCCCAGGTTGCTTTGATAGCGGCCTTTTCAGCTATCAGGAAATTTCACACTGAACCTCATGCAACTTGGATTCTGAGCCTCTCCACTCTTCCTCCAGACTCTGGGACTTTGATTTCCAAATGAAATGCAAACTTTTCCACAGTCAGTGATTATTTGGGGAGCCATGTCATTTGCTGGTGTTGGTCCACTGTGTTTTTTCAAGTCCAAAGTCAGTGCAGCCTTCTAGCAAGAAATTTTAGAGCACTTCATGCTTCCCTCTGCTGACTTGCTTTATGGAGAGGCTGATTTCAATTTTCCAGCAGGACTTGGCACCTGCCCACACTGCCAAAAGTACCAATACATGGTTTCATGATCGTGGTATCACTGTGCTTAATTGGCCAGCAAACTCGCCTGACCTAAACCCCATAGAGAATCTGTAGGGTATTGTCAAGAGGAAGATGAGAGACACCAGACTCAACAATGCAGATGAGCTGAAGGCCGCTATCAAAGCAACCAGGGCTTCCATAACACCTCAGCAGTGCCACAAGCTGATCGCCTCCATGCCACGCTGCATTGATGCAGTAATTCATGCAAAAGGAGCTCCGACCAAGTATTGAGTGCATACTATACTGTAAATTGACATGCTTTTCACTAAGCCAAGATTTCTGTATTAAAAATCCTTTTATTGGTCTTATGTAACATTCAAATTTTCTGAGATACCCATAGGGGTTCTAAGCCGGGGTGGTCAGACACCTCTCCTCTACTCCTGTCATTAAAATATACAGTGTTAAACTTTATTTGTGTTGTGTAACGCAATTTAGTACGAAGATTATAACTACTGTTTGAATACCAGTACCGTATGTTCTTTATTGGAAAATATTCTACCTTGTTGTGGTTATTTTCTGATATCACACTTTGGTGTCCTTTTATGAAACGGAGATGAGCAGTGATCCTGCTGATCACAGCTCATTTCCGATCATTCTCAGTTAATGAAACAGAAATGATCAGCGGAGAACACGTTCTTCACTAATCATCTCTTCACACGGGAATCTGTCATTGACCGACACAGAAACAGCCAGGCTATGAAGCTGCAACCCCCGCACTTCACTGGCGATCTGTTCCAGAATTCACACTACCGGGTTTACCAGCCTGGAGCTTGTGAAGCGGGGAGTGAAGACAGAATCGGGGAGAACTGAGGGGGAAAAAGGAAGATTATGGACTTCCTTCTTCCTTGTTCAGATCCCCCAACACAGTAATCATGTCCCCCTGCCATATTTATGTATATATATACACACATACATGTAGATATATATTTAATGTGTATATATATATACAATGTATGTGTGTGTGTATTCAGTGTATATATATATATATTTATGTAAGGGGACTATTATTTATTAACCTTGTGTATAAGGTTGGCTCCAGGCTGGTGAACCCGGGAGTGTGAATTCTGGAACAGATCGCCAGTGAAGTGCGGGGATCGCAGCTTCATAGCCTGGCTGTTTCTGTGTCAGGCAATGACAGATTCCCGTGTGAAGAGATGATCAGTGAAGAACATGTTCTCCGCTGATCATTTCTGTTTCATAAACTGAGAATGATCGGAAATGAGCTGTGATTAGCAGGATCACTGCTCATCTCCGTTTCATAAAAGGACACCTGATCTCCGAGAAAAACCGTTCTCCTCTGATCACCCTGGGAGAACTGAAAAGGGTGCCAGATGTGATCATTTTCCCCGGAGAACTGCCAACAGAGAAAAAAATTCACCCGTTCATAAAAGTACACCATAGTTTGGTGTGACTCTCTGCTTTCTTTTCACCTGTTTTTTTTTTAAATTCAATAAAAATTATTGATTGAAAAAAAAAAAAAAAAAAGAGATACTGAATTTCGGGTTTTCACTAGCTGTAAGCCATAATCATCAAAATTAAAGCAAAGAAATGCTTGACATGTATTACTCTGTGTGTAACACATCTATATAATATATGTGAGATTCCCTTTTTGAATTAAATTACTGAAATAAACTTTTTGATGATATTCTAATTTTATGAGATGCACTTGTACTGCATATAATTAGTCTACATGCGCATACAACATTTAAAGCACTAAACTCCTTTCAACTTATGAAAAATGGCAAACAATGTGAAAAATGCTTTAAATTAAAACAATTATTTACTTTGAATAGTCGTTACATTTTTTTTAAATCAGACTTTTAGTTGGACTGCCTGCATTGCAAGATGAGAGCAGGAAACTATGGTACTTTGGCGAGATACAGAAAGGAGAGGGTTCAAGAAGGGTGTGAACAATGTGAATATGGGCACTAGAATCCAAATAGCAAGCAGGATGAGGCAGTGACACAGAGATAGGAGTGATATAAAAGTGTTGTCGGACTTCCGGTTCCGGCGCCGCATGGAGTAGCTGGTCCCTGAACAGCTCCCGCGGTGTGCCCCAGCAATACGGCCTATAAAACCTGCCCAGCACCTCCAGATCGCCTCAGGCTACCCCCATCCGCTTCAGGACATCGCACGGACCCGACCGCTGCCCGCCTTTCGTCCCGCCATGGAGCGGTATTTAGAAAAACCGGCCGCGAAGCCTCCGCCGGGCTCGGCACAAATCGGCCTACTCCAGATCGGCGGCGGACTCGGCAGAGATGGACACTTAAAATCTGCCAGAAAAAACCCTCCAGCCACCCATCACGGCGTCCTCCTCGGCTCCAGACCCCTCTACTGAGAGGATTGCGCAGGCGGTGGTTGCTCTGCTCACCCCCACGATCAAATCATCAGTGGAGCAAGCAATGACTGCAGGCATGGCTGCTTTCAGGAAGGAGCTGGAGTCTCACTCCCACCGCCTCAATGAAGCAGAAAGCCGGATCTCCAGTGTGGAGGACGAGATATACCAAATGCAAGGTACGGAACAATCCCAAGACAAAATGAACCGTCTTATCATGGACAAACTGGAGGACCTGGAAAACAGGTCTCGGCGGAGTAACCTGAGATTTATAGGGATTCCAGAATCCGTTCAACCTTCAGCTATTCCTGACATATGTGCGAGGAAAATTCCCGCAGCCCTGGGCCTTCAAGGGACCTGCGTTGTGGAACGGGCTCACAGAATGGGTCTCTTCTCGGAAGAACGCAAGACCCCCCGCCCGATTATTGAGAAATATTTGAACTACGCAGACAAATCTGCCAACCTTCAGAAATTCCACCAAAACGCCTCATTTTCAGATCGAAGGTATGAAAATCCTTATCTTTGCTGACTATTCAGTGAAAGTCGCAAAAAAACGTAAAACTTTCCAAACCGTATGCTCTCAATTACATCAGGAACGCATAAAATTTACCCTGGCCTACCCGGCGACTTTGCGCCTACGTGCCCCGAACGGCGATCAGCTTTCCTTTCAAGACCCCACGGAGGCAGAAAAATTTGTCCGCTCACTCCATCATGGCGGATCTGGTCACAACAACTCGGCTAAATCCCTTTCTTTTTCCAGGCCAGACATTCCTCACAGCCCTAGGAAGGAATCCCCAAAACGGCAACGATACTCCGAGGTGGTTAGCTCCGGCCGCGCCGCCCCCCCCCCCGCTGACGCTGCTCAGGTACTCGTGGTGCTGTTAACTCATGAGTGGGCCATAGGTCCGTTTTCCACCGGGCATGGCTCCCAGGTGGCTCCTGCCGTTCAACGGCTGAAACAATAAGCATGTCCTCTACCCTTGGGGATTTGGTATGTTTTATATTGCATAGCCATTATAGCACTACCTCTGCTGTTCTTTTGTTCCTTTGTTTTTGTTGTTTTATTGCATATTGTTCTTTATGCCATGGCTGCACTATGCTCGGTCGTAGGTCGTGGCCCAGGTTTCTGCAGACACGATCATTGCTGGGGCTCACCTTACCCCGTTTCGTGTCTGGAGGCACACTTGGGGAGCTGTGCTCCATCGCATACACATGCGGAAAAAAGTGAAGTCCTTGCGACTCTGTTTATGTTTTTACTGTGTGATTTTGGTTTTTCCCACCCAGTTTTCCCGTTTTCCTCTTCCCCGTTCCATTTTCCCTAGGGGTCAGGTTCCCTATGGTTGCTGTACTTATTTGGCATCCTTTTCCAACCAGGTGGCGGTTTCACCCAATTTGATTACACCTTACTATCCCTCCGATTATGGTTAGATCCCTTTCAGGTTATTTAATGCACCCGTTCCCCACGGTTAGCTCATGACGCTGATATCATGGAATGTTAAAGGCCTCAGATCCCCGGCGAAGAGAATGAAAGTCCTGCGGCACCTTAAACGCCTCAGGGCCGACATAGCTCTTATCCAGGAATCGCACCTTCAATTTGCTGACATGGCCCGCATGGAAAAACTTTGGGTGGGTAAGGTGGTGGGATCTGCTGCACTCGGGCGCAAGGCAGGTGTTCTCATCCTATTCCACAAACGTCTCCAGGTTGAAGTTCTTGCGGTGGATGCGGATACAGAGGGCCGCTATGTCTCGGCTCACATTCGCATCCACTGTAGGGAATTCGTTATCTCTAATGTATACGCCCCTAATGTTTTTGACCAGACCTTCTATTCAACATTATCCGCACGTACCCTAGCTCTCCCACTCATCCCTCATTTGATGGGGGGCGACTTTAATGCTGTCATGGACCCAGTTCTTGATAAATCGCGGTCCCCTTCCGGGGCAAGGCCTCGTTTGGGCGATTCCCAGACACCCATGGCTACATTAATGGACTCTCTATCACTAACTGATGTATGGCGACATTTCCACCCGACTGACCGGGAATATACGTTCTACTCCCACCCCCACAAGACTTTCACGAGAATTGACTACCTGTTTTGCTCTGACTCTCTCCTCCCACTTACGCAGGACGCGACTATTCACGACATGGCGATATCGGACCACTCCCCCCTCTCCTTATCCATTGACCTTACCGGCTCCCCTGCCGTCCCTCTGATATGGCGGTTCCCCTCCTTCCTGGCCAATAACGCTGATTTCAATTCATATTTGGCTCGGGCATGGCAGGATTACTCTGCAAATAATGCGGACCACTCCTCCTCCCCCCATTTATTTTGGGAAGCGGGCAAGGCCTTCCTGAGAGGCCGTATTATCTCCTACGCAGCTGCGTACAAACGGCACGCTAAGAGCTGCTATAGAACGGCGAGCGAGCGTCTCCGCGAGGCACAACGCAACCTACTCCTAGCTGACACCCCATCGGCCAAGGAAACTTGGGCTCTGGCTAAAAAGAATTTCGACGACTGGGCTGATAAAGTCGAACGTATTCACACAGCGCATCTTGCAGCAACCTTGCACAAGTTCGGCAACAAGGCTGGCAAATTGTTGGCGAAAATGTGCAAAGGTCGGCCACCACCAACGCATATTGGGTCCCTGCGAGACCCCTCGGGCTTGGTCGACTCCACCCCCCAAGGCGTACAACGTATCATGAGAGATTTCTACTCTTCGTTATATGGTCCGGAAGACGTGGATGACACGTCGGGCGATATGTTTTTGTCGGACACGGGACTCCCTCGCATTAGTCCTGCGCAGCTGGACATGTTAAACGCCCCGATATCGGCGGAAGAAGTCGAACGCACGATTAAGCATCTCACGGCGGGTAAATCACCTGGTCCAGA
Organism: Pelophylax lessonae; assembly: GCF_965119305.1. NCBI lineage: Eukaryota > Metazoa > Chordata > Amphibia > Anura > Ranidae > Pelophylax > Pelophylax lessonae. The sequence continues at coordinate 92,105,615 of NC_138769.1, read as the reverse complement.
CGGCCTTACAGGGGAATTCTACAAGTCGATCACGGCGAGTCTGGTTCCCACTCTGGTGGCAGTTTACGCACACATTTGGGACGGCGGGCCCTACCTACCGACGGGTAATCAAGCTATAATCAAGCTACTTGCGAAAAAGGGTAAAGACACACTAGAGCCAGGATCCTACCGCCCCGTCTCCTTGCTCAATCTCGACGTGAAGATCCTATCCAAAATTGTAGCCTCGCGTCTGGCACTTATCATGCCCCATCTGATCCATCCTGCGCAATCCGGTTTCACGAAAGGACGTTCGGCATCGGCCAATATCCGTAAAGTGCTATTGGTATTGGAACAGGCGCGGTTGCACCCCACCCATGACCTGGCTATAATCACTCTAGATGCCGAAAAGGCATTTGACAACGTCAATTTTGCCTGGCTGCGTAGAGTTTTAGATACTATGGGCTTCCAGGGTCCTTTTATCCGACTGATCACTTCTATGTACACTTCCTCGACGGCCAGACTCTGCGTAGGAGGTTCTATGACGGAAGACTTTAGACTGTTCAAGGGTACACGACAGGGCTGCCCACTGTCACCGCTACTGTTTAATTTGGCCATGGAACCCTTATCCAGATATCTCTCCGGCCCTGCCCCCCTACATGGGATCCGACTGGGTCGTTTAGAATTGAGGATCTCACTTTTTGCAGATGACGTCCTTCTTTTCACTTCATGCCCTTCAGCCGACATTCCCACGATTGTGTCCACGTTTGACGCCTTCAAGAAATGCTCAGGCCTTAAGATAAATTTCTCGAAGAGCGAGATTCTCCCCTTGGGTTCTAGCGCGACCCGCGGGTGGGAATTGGACTCTCCCTTTAAGATAGCGACACACTCTATCACCTACCTTGGCATAAAGATTGGAAGGACACCCGCATCTGTCTATTCCCTCAACTATCCACCACTATTTACCAAAATTAAAGGGGAGCTGGAAAACTGGAGGGAACTGCCGCTGTCTCTCCTGGGGAGATGTCACCTGATCAAGATGGTCAGTTTTGCCCGCATTTTGTATTTTCTTCAAACTCTTCCTTTACTGATTAAACATAAAGATGTACAAGACCTTTCCAGGGCATTCTCCAGGTTTCTTTGGCGAGGGAAGAAGCCTCGCATCTCCTCAAAAAAACTGTGCCTCCCCAGGCGAGACGCGGGTATAAATTTTCCTGATATACGTCTGTATAACCTGTCATGCTTATTGAGAGTAGCATTGGACTGGATATCTGGGACTTCGCAATTCTCAAATTTCGAGTTGGAATCCCAGATGTCTGGCCCTTTTACATTGACCTCGCTCCTCCATGCTAAATGGGTTCACCTCCCACCCCCACTACATCATAACCTGCTCCTGAGGGACACGGTTATTGCATGGAGAGAAGTGAGGAAACTTTTAAAACTGCCCCTTTACTTCTCCAAGCATCTCCCAATTAGGGGGAACCCTGCTTTTCCCCCCGGCTTGGAACATGCGGTCTATAGAGCATGGGAGTCAAAGGGACTGGTCAACTTCATCCAACTCTGCAACCCACTAACCGGACTCTTGCGGTCTTCTGCTGAAATCTCGGAGACACACAACTTACCACCTTCAGATTCTTTTTATTTGACACAATGCCGGCACTTTATTCGTGGTACGTTATCGAAACCTGACACCAGACTCAAACTTTCTCTCATCGATACCCTACTGGACTCTGGCAAGTACACCATCTCAGATATCTATAGACCACTTATCCAACAATGCCCACCTGCCTCCTTTACTTCATCTGAATCGAACTGGCTGAAAGACTTCCCAGGTGAGGACACCTTACCCAAGATAATTAGCGGTTTCCGGACCACTCTCGGACTCACCCCAAACTCTACGTGGAAGGAAACTCAACTAAAAATTTTCCATAGGGCGCATATCCCCTTCCTATCTGACAAAACACTTGCGGACACCCATAAGTGTCCTCTTTGCCATGCTGAGCGCCCCTCCCTCTTTCATAAATTTTGGGACTGCCCGCTGATCTCAACATTCTGGGATCGGGTACTTGCATTTATAGCTACAGTAACCGACTTATCTGCACCAAAAGACCCTCTACTATTGCTTTTCGGATACTGGGACAAGCGTCTACAGAAATGGTCAAGCACCTCAGCCGAACCACCTCGTCACTGGATTCTGACCACCTTGCTCATCGCCAGACGTCTGATATTAAAACAATGGATAGCAACCTCCCCCCCCCCTCATTTCCATGCTTCGGTCGGAGCTAACCACACTTCACTCCATCGACCGCCTCAATACGGACCTTTCGACCCCATCTGCGGCCGATGCCTTCAACGCCAAATGGAACATTTTCTCTAATTACATCTCTAAATCTATGGACTCTCCCCCTGATGCTTTCACCTTTCAGGTTCACGACACCTCCTCAGATGCAACCCCCTTCTAGCCCCCCCCCTACACATGACTAGGACTCAGAACCTGGGCCCTTTCCTGACCCTGATCTCCCTCCTCCTGCTCCCCATGAGCAGACACGCTGCCCTCACCCCCCCTTATATGCGGTTGTATTTTTCTCTGTTCTGTATTCACATGTCTTTGTTATACATTATGTTAAACTTCAAAATTTTAAATAAAAAAAAAAAAAAAAGTGTTGTCACCCTTGCTATGCTCACAAGTATGTGCATGCTCAGCCTAAGCATTTACAGAAAGGGGGCTGAGTTATCCATTCTTTCAAATGATTGACTCTTGTGACTGAGCCAACCAGGTGCAAAGGCTATACACTGCATTATAGGCTGTTCCTTATTTCAGGGGTGATCCTGACCAAGCGTTAGCAAACCCATTGGAACAGTGCGTCTGAATCTCATCTGTATATGCGACAATGGTTTACAAAAAAACAAACATATAGAGAATCATTCAAACTAATGTTTCTAAAATTGAAAATAATAAAAAAATAATTTGCAAAGATAAAATGGGGTTGATTTACTAAAACCGGAGAGTGCAAAATCTGGTGCAGCTGTGCATGGTAGCCAATCAGCTTCTAACTTCAGCTTGTTCAATAAAGGTTTGACAATAAAAAAAAAAAACCCTAGAAACTGGTTGGCTACCATGCACAGCTGCACAAGATTTTGCACTCTCCAGTTGCAGTAAATCAACCCCAATTCATGGCAGTTGCATCATGCCAAAGTGTCCAACCACTATGTAAAGTCTACTGCCAGCTTTACATGGGAAACATGGCTAAGTGCCACCTCATTAAACATATACAGCATTGTATTTCCCGCTTCTACAGAAAAGGTATTTTGATATGGAAGTCGTTAACTGTTTTCTTGGCACCAAAATAATTTTTTCTATGCTGAATTAACAAACCCTTTTCTAGATAAACACTGAAAGGTCAGATCAAGTTTGAGTGTTAGGTAATCAATGATAGGGTTACAAGGATACGCAGATAATATGCTTTTCTTTTAAAGGCAGTTTTAACAATTTTTGTGTAAATTACAGATGACAAGAATAATTTCTTATAAATGATAAAAAGTAATTTTCAGTGGAATAAAATACATTTGTATTATTCTTGTAGCATTCACTACTACCACATTCAAATATGTTTTGTCTTAAGGTTCATCCAAAATTTTGGGTGGATGCTTGTTTAATCTCAACTGGCTCCTTCCATTTCATGGACTCCCTACAATGATCTTGTCCAAAACTGAATAAACGAAAACTTCCAGTTAGTCTAAACAATGATTATCTGAGTATCATCATGCTATGAGCGAAGGTTTTGCATAAACCTACGTAGATTGTTGTCTCATGGCTCATGTATGATGGGATTTTGTTTAAAGTGCTTGTAAACCCCATGCTCAGTAATTAAAGACATGCACCTTGCTTTTCCTCCTAAGAATCTAAATAGCAGAGCTGGAGGAGGTAGGGGGAATAATCTAGGTGGATGTATATAGAGGGGGATTAACCGCGCTTAAAGAAAATAATATTGAACAGCAGCAACTTCAAGTGTGACCACACCCTGTAGAATATTTGTAAATTAAGTTGCGCTAAGTGTGATAAATGGAGATGTAAAGTCCATAAAGTCCCAATAGTAAATGATGATGACAAAATCCTAGATGTAATCCTGGACCAGACTCCCTTAAGGGTATAGGCTTACCAGATTCAGGTAAGAGAAAAGCAGATGCTCAATGAATCTTGTCACCTTGATAGAAGATCCAGGCCCACGTGAGCGGTAGACTCAATGGTCATTGGATCATGAAAAAAATGTAAAATACGCAATAGCGTAAAACCCAACAAATAGGTAAATATCACCAATGTGACTTGAGAATAACGTGTGTAAAAATTAGACCACCACCAAAGATTCTTATTATCAGTGGGCAAGTATATATTAAAGAAAATGGTGTGTGTTAAATACCCCTTACCAAATATAAATAAGGGTAGGTGTATATAAACCAATAAATAATTCCAGCTGAAGTTGCCTCTTACCAGACGACTATAATGGATGTGCCAAAGTGAAAAAAAAAAACAATGATGAAAGATAGGTGTAGAACCATCACCAGCTAGATGAGCCTCTTACCATGTGAACGAAATCAAAATGTGTAAAATCAGATTCCAATAAGACACCAAGATTCAGTACCGAAAAGGAACCAGTAGGGGTCACCTCTTACCAGATCTTTAGATCAACCACGCTTGTATGATATTAATTAGTTGGGGGTCCGGCAACAGACTCGAGCAACTGATCCTCAGATGTTCCCAATGTTCACCATTCTTGCCTTCCTGTTGGCAGCCATTTTTTTTTTCACTTTGGCACATCCATTATAGTCGTCTGGTAAGAGGCAACTTCAGCTGGAATTATTTATTGGTTTATATACACCTACCCTTATTTATATTTGGTAAGGGGTATTTAACACACACCATTTTCTTTAATATATACTTGCCCACTGATAATAAGAATCTTTGGTGGTGGTCTAATTTTTACACACGTTATTCTCAAGTCACATTGGTGATATTTACCTATTTGTTGGGTTTTACGCTATTGCGTATTTTACATTTTTTTCATGATCCAATGACCATTGAGTCTACCGCTCACGTGGGCCTGGATCTTCTATCAAGGTGACAAGATTCATTGAGCATCTGCTTTTCTCTTACCTGAATCTGGTAAGCCTATACCCTTAAGGGAGTCTGGTCCAGGATTACATCTAGGATTTTGTCATCATCATTTACTATTGGGACTTTATGGACTTTACATCTCCATTTATCACACTTAGCGCAACTTAATTTACAAAAAAAAAAAATCTAGGTGGATGTGATGTGCATGGCTGCGGGACACACACCAACTGCTTGTGCATGAGACTGCTTAGTATTCTGTCAATCACAGATGAGGGGGTTTGGCGACACATATTTTTTTTTTAATGTGTCGCCTTTTTTTTATGTAGGAAAGAGGGGAGGATTTTAAGGCCCCTTTCACACTATCCGTCCGTCGGACGGATTCCGTTTTTCTCAGCGGGGGATCGAGCCGCCGATCCCCCGCTGAGCAGGAGAATGACAGCTGTTTCTCCACGCTGTGTGCGGAGACACAGCTGTCAGTTCCCCATGCATCTCTATGGGCGAAATCGGATGGGAAAGGACCGTCAGTCTGTTCTCATCTGATCCGATCCGCTGGACGGATGGAAAATAGGGTTTCCATCTGTCCAGATTTGACGGATCGGGTCGGATGTCAGCGGACATGTCTCTGCTGACATCCGACGCCCCATAGGAATGCATGGGGGGACCGTTCAGATCCGCCAAAAAAACAAACAAGTTGATCTGAATGGTCCACTTGTGTGAAAGGGGCCTAAATGACTGGCTGCTCTTTGGTAGGAGAGACCAGGGACAGATGCTTTTTTATGCTTTACAGTGTGAGGTACACTTATCAGTTTATTTTTTGATTTTTTGGGGTTTACAACCACTTTAACCACTTCTGGACCAGAAGATTTCACCCCTTAATGACCAGGCCATATTTTGCGATTTGGCACTGTGTTACTATAACAGACAATTGCGCGGTTGTGCGATGCTGTACCCAAATAAAATGGATGTCCTTTTTTTTCTCACAAATAGAGCTTTTTCCTGTGTGATTTTTATTTTTTGCGCTATAAACAAAAAAAGAGCGACAATTCTAAAAAAAAAAACAATATTTTTCACTTTCTGCTATATAACATTCCCCCCCAAAAATTTAAAAATCTACATTTTTTAACATTTTAGGCCAATTTGTTTTCTGCTACATATTTTTGGTAAAAAAAATTGCAATAAGCGTATTTTGATTGGTTTGCGCAAAAGTTATCGCGTCTACTAACTACGGCAAATATTTATGTAATTTTTATTGTTTTTTTCTTTTTTTTTACTAGTAATAGCCGCAATCTGCAATTTTAGAGGGACTGCAACATTGCGGTGGACAGATCGGACCCTTGACTGACATTTTTGACACTTTTGGGGGGACCAGTGACATTACTACACTAATCAGTGCTAAAAATATGCACTGTTACTGTAATAATGACACTGGCAGTAAAGGGGTTAACACTGTGGGTGATCAAGGGGTTAAATGTGAGCCTAGGTGAGTGATTCAAACTGTGGGGGGGCATGGCTTGTGAAATGACCATAGAGACCCGTGTGTTTCTATATAGAAGGATCACAGGAGCTCTATGATCATTCCAGGGAGAAGAACGGTCAGCTGTGTTTACAGCAGCTGACCATTCTTCTATCTCAGCAGGGAAAGACCGCGGGTGTCAGGCAGCATTCAGATTCGCCTGCCCTGTGCATCGGAGTCCCCGCTGCCGAGTGGGGCCGGGAGTGCGCTGGCGGCGGTGCATGCTCGCCCCCTAGCTGTAGGCGCGCGACTGATGTAGGTCTAGGTCAGTTCGTGCAGGAGGGCCGCACTGCCGCAGTAAAAAGGCGGTGGGCGGTTAGGAAGTGGTTAAATATGAGCAGCTCTAGACAGGTCAAAGTGAATGTAAAAGCAACTCAAAGCAGCTTAATGCATCTCAGAAATGGTTTGATGAAACCTTTTGAGCAGCTGAAAAAAGACAAACCAAAACAATTTAGATGCAAATCAAAGCATCTCAGAAGTGTCTGGAATCACATTGATCTTGATTTCAGTCTATTTCACATTACAGTATATGAGCCTTTCAATGGTTACAACTTTATGTAGAGAAAAACTTTATTTTTTCATTTGTTTAAACTAAAGCTGACCATACATGGAGCAAATTTCATCTGAATCCTAATCAACCAACCAAAATTCAAGTTGTGGGTGGCCCTATCAGTACCCTCCAGTCCGACATCTTTTGATCTTGAAAATCAAAGGAGCCTGGCAGAAAATTGCCAGAGGAACAGTGCCTGAGTCCAATCAAATGCAGCCACTGTTTGAATTTTCAGACAGAATACAATACAGAATACAATAGCAGGAGAAAATCCTCCATCCGTGATGCTTAGGGGGAGATTTACTAAAACTGAAGCCCTCAGAGTCTGGTGCAGCTGTGCATGGTAGCCAATCAGCTTCTAACTTCTTCTTGTCCAATTAGGCTTTGACAATAAATCTGGAAGCTGATTGGTTTCTTTACAGAGCTGCACCAGATTTTTCATTTTCCAGTTTTAGTAAATCTCCCCCTTAGTGTCAAAGGGGTAATTGATAGAGAAATCCTAATGTCAGTGTCTGGATCGGAACCTGGGATTTCTGTGGTGTCTAGCTGTAGCTTTTCTCGCTGTGCCACTTAACCACTTTACCACCGGAGGATTTTGCTGTCTTACGTCCAGGCCACTTTTTGCGATTCGGCACTGTGCGACTTTAACTGACAATTGCACGGTCATGCAGCGCCGTACCCAAACAAAATTTACGTCCTTTTTTTCCCACAAACAGAGCTTTCTTTTGGTGGTATTTGATCACCTCTGCACTTTTTATTTTTTGCAATATTAATAAAAAAATGTGAACATTTTGAAAAAATAACAATATTTTTCTACTTTGACAGTTAAATAAATATCCAATATATTCAATTTTTGTCATATATTTAGGCCAAAATGTATTTAGCTACATGTCTTTGACAAAAAAAATTTCAATGAGCGTATTTTTAACCGCTTTATGACTGGAAGGTTTTACCCCATTCCTGACCAGGCCATATTTTGCGATTCGGCACTGCATTACGTTAACGGACAATTGCGCGGTCGTGCAATGCTGTACCCAAATTAAATGTATGTCATTTTTTCCCCACAAATAGAGCTTTCTTTTGGTGGTATTGATCACCTGTGCGATTTTTACTTTTTGCGCTATAAACAAAAAAAGAGCAACAATTTTGAAAAAACAACAATATTTTTCACATTTTTTTACATGAAATTCCCCCCCCAAAAAATGTAAAAATCTAAATTTTTTATCATTTTAGGCCAATTTGTTTTCTGCTACAAATTTTTGGTAAAAAAAAATCGCAATAAGCGTATTTTGATTGGTTTCTGCAAAAGTTATTGCGTTTACTAACTAAGATTTCTGTGATTTTTTTGCGGGACTGCGACATTGCGGCGGACAGATCGGACCCTTGACTGACATTTTTGACACTTTTGGGGGTACCAGTGACATTACTACAGTAATCAGTGCTATACATATGCACTGTTACTGTAAAAATGACACTGGCAGGGAAGGGGTTAATTATTGGAGAGGGAGGGGTTAATGTATGCCTGGTGCTTACTAACGTGTGTGGGGGGAGGTGACTGAGTGACACAGGGACAGATCGCAGGTTCAGCTATGCTGAACCCTGCAATCTGACCCTGCCTGTCACTTCAGAGATCCGCCCGCTTTGTTTACACAAGCGGGCGGATTTCCACACTAGATCCCAGACGATCGGGGAACAGCAGCAGTGATCACCGCCGCTCCTCCCCTGGCCCGACTCTCGCTGTAACTGAATACAGTGGGAGTGAGCCTCCGGTGGCGCGCGCGTGCCGCCGAGAGAGGGGATTGTCTGGTGACGTAGGTCTGCGTCGCCAGACGATAACGAGCCTCTTTGACGCAGTACAGTCAACGTGACTGGTCGGAAAGTGGTTAAGATACTGGGCATCTCTTTGTCTAATCCCTTGGGCAACCTTGCCTTGTATCTTGTTTCTAGTGAACCTTGAACTCTTGATATTCCAGATTTAAAATATAATTAAAGGAAAAACTTTTTAAAAATTTTGGATAAAGTTTTTATTCCTGTCTGTGCCCCTGTTAGGGAGATTCACCGTTTGTCCTGTTTACCATTATCATTGAAAGTGAAAGTAAAATAAAATCCCAAATGTTGGGTTGTCCCCAGAAAAGTAATTGAGGAGAAATCTTCCAATGTGGACACTAGTTCTGGTGACCTAGGGAACCCCAAGAAATTCCCTAATTTGTAGGGATTTCCACTCCCTTCCTGTTTGGCAATGGGACACAACTTGAAGGGAAATTTCTGCAATTGAACACATATGGCAAAAAAAAATAAAATAAATAAAAAATCTGACACAGGTTATACCCTCCTTTGCTCTATCCAAAATGCCTATAGTTCTACTTTAAGCCATGTCCCTGCACTTCCTGTTTGCCAGATTATTGTGCTCTATTTTGCTCCTTTGTGTACCTGCAGCTGTCTTTATCTTCACTAAGACTGGTTATTGACCTTGGCTTGTTCACTGACTAGGCTTCCGCCTGATTCCATTCAGCTGCAACTGGTTACTAACCCTTGGCTTGTTCATCAACTACACTTCTGCTCATTCGTTATTTGCTTCATCTGCTACTTCACTCTCACTTGCTCTCTTCCTCCTATTGGCAGTCTCGAGGGTGGCAACCAGGCTGTCAGGGCCTGGACTTGAACCTAGGACCTCTGCTGTGTCTGGCAATGATTCCTCTCGCTGAGCTACCTGAGATGCTGGACAGTTTCCTGGACAGTTTCCTGGACAATTCCTTTAATCATACTGTCTTAAACCTTGTTTGTCTTGAACCTTGAACTCTTTGCTACTTCCTGATTTAAGCCATGCCTCTGCACTTCCTGTTTGCCAGATTATTGTGCTCTCTCCAGCCAGTATCTCACTTTTGTCTTTCTTGCTGCCGTCCATATCTTTGCTACCACTCGTTACTAGGGATGGGCTGAACGTTCGATTTGAACGTAAGTTCGACTTGAACATTGAGTGTTCGTGTGTTCGCTGAGCACAAGAACCAATGTGGCGCCAGGCGGGATGTACGTGAATAACGTGAGCCTAGAGAGAGGGGGTGACAATGACAGACAAGAAACTAGCAGTCATGTTCCAAAAGCTGCAGCATGCTGCCAAGTTTGTTCCAGTGACGAGGAGGCAGGGGATGATGAGGTCACTGACCTTACTTGGGTGCCTGAGAGAATAGAGGAGGAAAGTGAGGAGGAGGAGGTGGCACAACTCCAATGGAGCAGGATATCCTCCTGGGGCTAGCTTAAGGGCAGCCACCCTATTGCATCCCACACCAGAGCTCCACAGGTGCAGGGCGCTGCTAACTCCCCACCAACTTCCAAAAGTGCATTGGCGTGGGCTTTTTTCAACACATGTGCAGCAGAAACCAGCATTGCTGTTTGCAACCTCTGTCTAAAGCAAATCAAGTGTGGCTAGAACAGCAGCCGCTTGGGCACCACATTCTTGACAAGACATATGATAACCTGCCATGCAGTTTGTTGGCAACAGCACCTGAAAGACCCACATCATAATAAAATGCAGACTTATCCTTGCTCCTTATTTGGGATCTCTACCGCTACTATACCTCAAGTCCTCTCAAAAAACGGCACTGAGAGGGATGATGGTATAACAATGGGTGCCACACGTACTTGCACCCCATCTGCTAGCAGTACACCACCTGTTAATTTGACCAGCAGGCAAATTTTGCTATCCTAGTTGCTAAAACGTAAAAAAAAAAAAAAATACTGTCCCAGCCATCCACATGCTCAGCGTCTAAATACTAGCTTGTTCAAATTGCTAGCACTACAACTGCTGCCTTTTCATCTGGTAGACTCTGCCCTCTTTCGTAAATTTGCAGAATGTGCTGTACCCCAGTGGAAAGTTCCAAAAATAAATTCCTTTTCACGTAAGGCCATTCCAGGTCTGTACCATCATGTGGAAGGCAATGTTGTGGCCTTGTTGGACAGAGCGGTCAGCAGGAAGGTTCAAATTACTGCTGAGTCATGGTCCAGCAGATATGGTCAGGGACGTTACATCTCCTTCACGGCACACTGGGTAACTCTGCTGACAGCTGGGAAGGATGCAGCACAGGGTTCAAAGCTGAAGCTTGTTCCACCACCACGCTCCCAAACATTGGTAGTGATTCTTCCACACCTGTCTGCTCCACCCCCTCCGCTTCTTCCTCTATAGCCTCTTCTGCTGAATTTTCCTCTGAAGAAGCAGTGCTCCCTAAGCGTCCAAAGGGCTACGCAAGCAGTCAGGCTTAAAGATATCATGCAGTGCTTCAGTTGGTCTATCTAGGGGACAGGAGCCACATCGGGCAAGAGATTCTGTCAGCTCTGCAGGGGCAGGCTCAGAGGTGGTTGACACCAGAGTAGCTTGAGCCAGAAATGGTTGTATGTGATAATGGCACCAACCTTCTCTCCGCCCTCCGACAGGGACACTTGACATATGTTCCATGCTTGGCACATGTCCAAAATGTAGTGGTGCATCATTACTTGAACAGGTACCTGGGCTTACAAGATCTTCTGAGGCAGGCCAGAAAAGTCTGTGGCCATTTTCGGCGGTCCTACATTGCCAATGCTTGCCTGGCTGACATTCAATGAGAATTCAACCTGCCCTCCAACTGCCTCATTTGTGACATGCCCACCAGATGGAACTCAACATTTGCAATGCTGCAGTGGCTGCACATGCAGCAGAGGGCCATTAATGAGTACCTGTGTGAGTATGGCACAAGGACAGGCTCAGGGGAGCTTGGCTTCTTTTTGCCACACGAGTGGCTGCTGATAAAGGATGCATGCACTATCCTGTCACGATTTGTGGAGGTCACGAGGATGGTAAGCCGCAACATTGCATGCATCAGTGACACTGTCCCTCTAGTCTTCCTGCTGGAGCACACGCTTTGTGAAATCATGAACAGGGCATTTGAGGCAGAACAGCAGGAGGAAGAGGAGTACTTCCTTTATTCACAAGGCCCCCTTTATGCAGATAACATTCCTGCAGGGCCACAAAACACATAGGAGGATTGTGGCAGCATGTATGTAGAGGATAACATACAACAGTCTTCAAGGGATGGTTTTCATTCCCCAGAAACCCTCGGAGTTGTACGTGGCTGGGGAGAGGTTGCTCCTGACAATGTCATCCTTAGTGACCCAGAGGACTCAGAAACCCATGCCTCCTCAAACTTACCCTTCATGGGCTACCTGATGCTGCAAAGCCTGCGAAATGACCCAAGGATTTGTGGTATCAAGGAGAGGGATCAATATTGGGTGGCAACCCTTCTTGATCCACGTTGCAAGGGTAAGGTTGCAGAGCTCATCCTGCCTTCACAGAGGGAGCAGAGGATGAAACATCTTGAGAATGCCTTAAAGACAAATTTGTGCAAAACCTTTCCAGACACTGGGAGGTTACCATTTCCTGGACAACGTGTTTCTGAGGCTTTGTTTGGTCAAAGGAGGAGCGGTGGAGAAGGCAGCTGGCTGACCGATGCCTTTTAACAATTCTTAAGTCCTCAGTGCCCAGGGCTGTTAGGTTTAAGCAACCATTGGCATCGTCTGTAGCATATGGTGCAGGATTATCTAGGGACAAGAGCAGACTTGGAGACCTTTCCAACTGAGCATGCACTGGGTTACTGGGTCTTGAAGATGGACCACTGGCCAGAACTTGCTCAATATGCAATCAAACTACTAGCCTGTCCTGTTTCCAGCATGCTTTCCGAATGGACATTCAGTGCTGCTGAAGGTTTTGTGATGGATAAAAGAGTGCGTCTGTCCACAGACTCCATTGACCGGCTGACATTTATAAAAATGAATCAGTCCTGAATCAACAGCAGTTATCAAACCCCTGATGCTGATGTAGCTGATTGAATTTTCTAGGGATCTGGGATCCCTTGAAGACTGCCTATGCTGCCTATATTGTTCCTAAATCTTGATTATGCTAGCTTCCAGCAATGTTTTTGGTTTACGGCACCACAACACCCAAGGCCCAATTTTTCTACACCTGTATGACGACTACATGTAATTTCAATTTTTGTTTTTAATTTTTAACAGCAGGGCTTGTTCCTGCACCAAGCAAGAGTAACTGTGAGGGGTTACAGTGTTCAGACACCACCGACACCCAAGGCCCAATTTTTCTGCACCTGTATGGCAAGTACATGTAATTAAAATTTTTGTTTCTAATTTTTAACAGCAGGGCCTGTTCCTGTGCCCAGCAAGAGTAACTGTGAGGGTTTACAGTGTTCAGGCACCAACACCTGAACTTTCTCGGCACTTGGTGAGATGTTCGCCTGCCGAGCGCACAGTCAATAGGTTGTTAAGGCTTCCCTGCTGAGAGCTGAATTTAAAAAAATAATTGTAAAAAATGTAAATCTAAAAAAAATTGGGGTAAAAACAGCTTGAAGGGACCCTTTTTTTTTTACGTGGGGTTCCCTTTAAAATCCATACCAGACCAGAAGGGCCTGGTAGGGACTGGGGGGTGGGGGACCTACACCATTTTTTAAATTTTTTTTATCTGTATTGCTCCACCCCCTCCGCTGAAAACTGGTTAGTGCTTGGTTAGTACTCATCGGCACCTCAGGAGAACCTGCGTTATTTGACAGGGGGACCTGCTTGTATGCCAATCCTGCTGGTCAGTGGAAGTCCCTCTAATGCTATAGCTACTTGTCTCTGAGCCTGACTCCAAACAGTGACACTGGCATTAGCATGCATCAAAATCCATCTCCACCAACAAGAGCTCTGGTGAACCCTGTGCATTGGATATGCCTGCATCATCTGCTAGTGCAGGGGCAGCAACCTTTTTCCACTTAAGGGCCAGATTCAATGTCTGTGTATGCATGGAGGGCCACATTCACCTGCTCTGGTTCCCTTTACATTACACAGACCCCTTCAGATTACACAACCCCCTGCACGTCTGGACCTCTTTACATTGCACAGCCCCGCACCTCTGGTTCCCTTTACATTACACAATCCTCTGCACCTCTGGACCCCTTTACGTTACACAACCCCCTGCACCTCTGGACCCCTTTACATTACACAGCCCCTGTACTTCTAGACCCCTTTACTTTACACAGCCCCCCTGCATATTAAACAGCCCCCCCTGCATATTACACGCCCCCCTGCACATTACAAAGCCCCTCCTACCCAGCCCCCCCCTGAATATTACACAGCTTCCCCACCTGGATCTATGCCCTTTCCTACCTTTCTCCATGCAGATAGGGAGACAGAGCAGAGTCGAGCAGGGAGCAGGAAGCTGAATGAGAACATGGGAGAGACATACAGCAGCGCTGATAAGACAGCAGGAGCTTCCAGAGTTTGTTTTTTATACTAACAAGCTGGTGATTGGTTGTTAGGACCACCTAGCAACCAATCACCTGGAAAGTTAACTCCGGAAGCTCCCGATGTCTTATCAGCGCTGCTGTGTGTCTCTCTTGGGTTCCCAATCAGCTCTCTGCTCTGCTCTTACTTAAAATGCCTTACTTATAATGTCTGCAGGCCGGGTTCACGTGAATTCATCATGTGCACTGACGGGCCGGACATTTAGCAGTGGCGGGCTGGGTGCGGCCCGAAGGCCGTAGGTTGCTGACCCCTGTGCTAGCGTATCTGTTTGTGTATTAATCCAGCTGACTACTCGTGAACATCCCAACTGCTACAACCACTGGCCCCTGAGCCTGACTCCAGACCACAAAACTTTCCTGTGAATCTTCAACACACGTCCAACAGCAAAAAAGCACATGACCCTTCTTTCCCATTGCACCACAATCTAGCACAGGTGTCTTATGATTATCAGTGCTTTGAGGTTCATGTATGTTTTTTGTGTGTGGAGGCACATTGGGGGCCCATTAGAAATGAAAGGACAGATTTGCAAAATGCATGCCTAATGTGTGAGCAATGTTTGCTAACTTGCATTGCAAAATGCATCCATTACAACTATCCTGTATGCTTATACATAAATAGGAGTTTTCAGGATAGGTGCATAATTGTAACAGATTTAAGAGGCACCCCCATGACCTCTTTAACCTTTCTAGAATGAAAAAAAAAACAGGTCTCAGATCGAGCAGTGGCTGTACTCTGTCCCATTCCAGGAAAAACGGGAGTAAAGCTGACACACTTTAATTTGGCACATGTGCTCTACAGCCCCCTAGGCTATAGATGTTTATGCTTCTTACAGGGAAACACAGGGACATAACATACAGCTATTTCTGGATCTAAAGTCTTGGTACTTGGGGAGTCTCTTTAATCATCATGGCAATGTTGTTCTCATCCTTTAAAGTGGCCCTCTTGCACAGCATATTTGCTGCAAAAGTACCTTCCTCAAACAATGCAACTTCCTCCCTCTCCCCTGTTTCCCCTTTGCAAGCCCTGGAATCTAATTCAGATTTTCTTTCAAGTCCAGTCTGCCATAAAAAAAACAAATTAACCTGCTGGCATTTTCTCTTACATATGATTTTTTTAACATTCTCTTTTTGCTTAATTTTTTTTTATTTTTTATTTAGTGTTAAGTAAATATCATTGAGTCCCAAATTTTCCCGAAAAATCCAGAATTGGGACCGGGCACAGTTTGGTGAACACAGTAGCAATTACATTGTGGCATAACTAACTACAGAGAACGATCCAATGAGCAAATAGGAACTGTTGTTTGTAGTTTTTTAAATACCCCCCTTAAAGTGGACCTTGCATTACATGCAGCACTCATTTTTGTGCCCCCCCCCCCCACTGACACAGCATTAACCTAAAAAGAGAAAAAAAAACACCTATAGGGGAAAAAGTAGATAATGTACTTACCCCCCCCCCCCCAGCTCCTGCACTAATGGTGAGGCCAAATCTCATGAGCAGATGTTGCAGCACAGTGCAGGATCTTTTTTTCCGTAAGCTTTTGGCCACTTAAAATTTAGGATCTTGCTGGAAGAATCACCCTCACCTACATGCTACAGGTGGATACTGGGTGAAAGGTAATTATATTATATAACTTTTTGCCCTACGGATATTTTTTAAGGTGTAGCACCCTACAGGAAGGTGCTAGGTAAATGTATAGTGGGCCTTGTCTGCTTAACAGCAGGGCTGTGATTTATTTAGTTAGGATGTCAGGGCTTCCAGATGTGCCTGCTGAGGGGAGAAGTATCCCCACTGGCTCCTGTGAGAGGTTTCTCACAGGGCAGTGTGGGAAGCCCAATCAGGGGACACATCCAAGCTTGTAACTACCCCAGAAGGCAGATTATGCTGCAAAGGATTCTGGGAGTGGGTATAAGTTTGGGGGAAGTGCGTGACAGGGTGTTTTTGGCGGGAGGGAGGGAGAGTACGGCTGTCTCTCCTCCTGTCTGAGGAAGTGGATGTCTCGGGGTGTCGTCTGAGAATCCAGAGAGTGCTGAGCCGAGCTGAGGGGATCCGGTGTGCCAAGAGCCTGAGAGGGGTTCAGTTCAGGAAAGCCTACACAGGTCGTGAGTACTGCGGATTGCCCCTGGGGTCTGCCAGAGTCAGAGGGGACCACTCCGGAAGAGGTTCTGGCATCCAGTGCCAGCTAGCTGAAAGGGGGTACCTAGGTTGAGGACCCTGAAGTTACAGAGGGGGGTACATAGTCAGTGAACCCGGAAGAGTTCAAGGTTAAAGGGGGCACCTGCAGTTGGGCCCTGAATTATACAGTGTGTGTCAGTTGAGAGTTGCAGCTTTACAGAGATTTACAACATACTACTTCAAGCCAGTGCAAGGCCGGAGGGGAGTACTCAGTGACTTTGCAGTACAGCAGTGTCAATAGTTCTACAATTCACAGTCCTGGGTCTTCTGGACTTATAGTCGAGGATTCAGCACTTCTATCAAGCTACAGTGTGTTCTCAGTGTCAGTGAGCGTTGGCTGGCGTCGGCTGGCGCCAAGGAAGCGCCAACGGGCATTTTTCCTGCATTAAGTCCCAGGTGTATTTAGTTAGGCCAAAGGAGTATCCCACTCATTCCCTTCTCCCATCCCCCTTATCTACAATAAAAAACACAAAACCAAGATTCCGGAGTCATCCATGTCTCACACCCAGAGTCGCAGCTCACATGGGCTGGAGAGGTAACCGGTAAAAATTTCAGACCCACATGAGGCCACAGGCCTGAAAAACCTGCTACAAAAGTTTTTGTGGTGTTTCAGTTAGCACTGTCCCCATAGGGCTTGGTGTGTGATGACTTCTTGGGCCTCCTCTGATTACCTACAGACAGTCCCTTAGGCACAGTTCGCACATTCATCCTTACTCCCAGTGGCTCGTTACTCATTAAACAGCCCAGGAGTTTTGGTTTTATATTTATTGTGGAACTTGGATGGAAGAAGGGAATAGTGGGATACTCCAACTGGAACTATTTACAGTTGATAAGGACAACTCTCACTTGGCCTCACCAGGTTATTTGTGGAAGCAGGCACACTGCTTTAACCATACTGAAACTTGTATGGAAGAATTAAGTCTTCTTGCTCTCTCTAGCAGCAGACTTGTTGCAACTAATTTATCTTCAGGACACTCTCTAGAATCTCCTTTATTGACCCCAGTCCACTGACTCTTCCTCAGAAGGGGGGCCCTCTTAGAATAGGCCCCATGACACAGATCTGCACACACTTTATGCAGAATCAGATCCTCTCCATTGTCTCCCCTTCAGTCAGCTCTGCAGGACCTCTGGGTCCAGCTCCTCTCTGACTTTCTGACCACCTGAGGCCGCCTGGCAGCTTTTACAGAGGAGGGGCAGCCGCTCCCGGGACCCTGCTCCCCAGCTGAAAGACCCCAAGCACATGTGTCCATGGCATTTATACAGTATTCCAGCATGCACCAAGGCACTTTCCTCTGCCAATTACCAGGGCTGTATTGGACCAATGTGAAACACTTCAGACAAGCTGAGCTGCACCTGAGCATCATGAGATCCTGCTCTCTGGTAGGCAGAGAGCAATATAAATTTACCCCGCAATCTCTCTGGTAAGCAGAAAGACCCAAAAATTATACTCTCTCTTCTAGCACCTACCTAGCAGGGTGCTACAAAAAAAAAAACACAAAAAAGGAGGCCTTGCTCTTTAGATTCAAGGTTTGCTTCAAGATTGCCATAGACATGGACATTTTATACAATGATTGAAAGTTCCCTTCCATGAACTGTCAAAATCACAAAACAACTGATATCATAAAATGGTGGTTTCATTTAACCACAAGTAGGTGAGATTGAATTTGCCCCTACTAAAGCCTTATGCAAAAAAATCCAATTGCTTTTGACATTTCAGTAACCTGTGAAGTTGGTAATTCATTTACCAGTTTCAACTTCAACCAAACTCTGGTGGTTGGCTGAACTTTTGGATGGTAGGTTGCTTAGTTTCTGGTGATTACTTGCAAATGTATGTGCGATTCCTACTTGACGAAAAGTGGTTGAAGTTTAAAAATTGCCACGCGTATGGCCAGCAATGTGTCCAAGACACCGGTAAATAGTTAACAAAACTGAAAATGTCTTCAACAAAATAATATTTTTTTTGGATTTCTTCCTTAACTTTTTGACAACTCACTTTACATAAGATACATGGGGAACAGAGAAAATGATAATTTAAGGAGATATCCTATTGTCTTCTCTTCTTCTGTGGCAGACAATGTAATCCAGTTTTGGCATCTTCCCTTTATTTCCACTCAGCTCTTATCGCTCCTGTCACGTTTTTCCAAAGTTAAGAGAGAACTGAGCAGGAAAAAATGGATTGGAACATCTTGATCCATAGAGCTGTGTTGGAAAAACAATTCTGCAATATTACTACAGCATTATCCTCAGATTGGGGTAATATATTATAAATTATCGCCTGTGAAAGAGATTTGTTGAACATTCAAGAAGTGGACAGGGATAAAATAGATACCTTAACAGGTCTGTTTATGAGAATCTTCCAAGGTCTTCCAGTCAAGGGATGTGCTAATTTCCAAAATTGTGCGTTGTACTTATTATATTTTTGCGTATTTCAATGTTTATTTAACCTCTAGCCAACCGCCCTATAGCAGTTTTACTGCTACAGGGTGGCAGCTGTGCACCGGATCTTGTATCTATATATATGTATATACACGTGATCTGACACTTCTGGGTAGAGGGCGCACATGCACGCTGCCCCGGGTTACTTTTGCTGTCATTATACACAGCGATAGCCAATCGCTGGATGCCGGGTTCTTGATGTCTTCCCGCACCTCCCTATCATCGAGCAGAGAGACAGAACTGCAATCTGCCTATGTAAACAAGACAGATTGCCATTCTGACAGGGGGGGGAGGGATAAAGTTTGTGACCCTGCAAAGCAGGGAATACATTTAATCTCTTTCCCTAGTAAATGCACCTCACACAATATAGTAAAACACTGGTTAGGCACACAGTTAACCCTTTGATCGTCCCTGATGTTAACCCCTTCACAGCCAGTGTCATTAGTACAGTGACAGAGCGTATTTTTAGCACTGATCACTGTATTAGTGTCACTGGTCCCCAAAAAGTGACAAAAGTGTCAGTTAGTGTCAGAATGTCTGTCACAATATCGCAGTCCCGCTATGAGTCACTGATCACTGCCATTACTAGCAAATAAATAATAATAAAAAAAAATATCCCACAGTTTGTAGATGCTCTAAATTTTGCGCAAACCAATCAATATATGCTTATTGGGATTTTTATTACCAAAAATATGTAGCAGAATACATATTGGCCTAAATTTAAGAAGAAATTTGATAATTTTTTTTTTGTTATTGGATATGTTTTATAGCAGAAAGTAAAAAATTATTATTTTTTTTTTCAAAATTGTTGGTCTTTTTTTGTTTATAGTGCAAAAAAGAAAAAATGCAGAGGTGATCAAATACCACCAAAAGAAATCTCTTGTGGGGGGAAAAAATTACATAAATTCTATTTGGGTATAGTGTCGCACAACTGTGCAATTGTGAGGTAAAGTAAAGCAGTGCCATATAGCAAGACATGGCCTGGTCAGGAATGGGGATAAATCTTCCGGAGGTCAAGTTTTTACATTTTTACTCTGTATACAATAATACATCCTTAAACTTCAAATCTAAGTAGATTAGGCACAAATTAATGCAATTCTGTATTCATTAATACACCATTACATGTATTTGTTTAAATGCAAGCGGAGTAAGCCCTTGAGTATGACCTGATACCAGTCCTTTGCAGTACCTGTCCAGCAGGGCTGGAGTGTTAGAAGAAGAAGCAGCACAAGGAGCCAATCAGTTCATTTGCTCACAAGAAGCATGCTAATAGGTGGAGAAAGCAGAGTGACAGAGAGATGGGCTAATCACATTCTTCTCCTTTGCAATACAGCGGGAGAATTACTAAAACTGGAGCACTCATAATCTGTGCATAGTAACCAATCAGCTTCTAAGTTCAGCTTGTTCAATTAAGCTTTGACGATAAAACCCGAAACCTTATAGCTGATTGGGGGCTTTTGCTGTGTAATGTAAATAGTTCCTGCCTGGGGGGACTTTTGCTGTGTAATGTATATAGTTACTGCCTGGGGGGGGCTTTTGCTGTGTAGTGTAAATAGTTCCTTGGGGGGGGGGGGGGCTTTTGCTGTGTAATGTAAATAGTTCCTGGGGGGCTGTATAATGTACAGTGCCTTGCGAAAGTGTTCGGCTCCCTTGAACTTTGCGACCTTTTGCCACATTTCAGGCTTCAAACATAAACATATAAAACTGTAATTTTTTGTGAAGAATCAACAACAAGTGGGACACAATCATGAAGTGGAATGACATTTGTTGGATATTTCAAACTTTGTTAACAAATAAAAAAACTGAAAAATTGGGCGTGCAAAATTATTCAGCCCCTTTACTTTCAGTGCAGCAAACTCTCTCCAGAAGTTCAGTGAGGATCTCTGAATGATCCAATGTTGACCTAAATGACTAATGACGATAAATAGAATCCACCTGTGTGTAATCAAGTCTCCGTATAAATGCACCTGCACTGTGATAGTCTCAGAGGTCCGTTTAGAGCGCAGAGAGCATCATGAAGAACAAGGAACACACCAGGTAGGTCCGAGATACTGTTGTGAAGAAGTTTAAAGCCAGATTTGGATACAAAAAGATTTCCCAAGCTTTAAACATCCCAAGGAGCACTGTGCAAGCGATAATATTGAAATGGAAGGAGTATCAGACCACTGCAAATCTACGAAGACCTGGCCTTCCCTATAAACTTTCAGCTCATACAAGAGAAGACTAATCAGAGATGCAGCCAAGAGGCCCATGATCACTCTGGATGAACTGCAGAGATCTACAGCTGAGGTGGGAGACTCTGTCCATAGGACAACAATTAGACGTATACTGCACAAATCTGGCCTTTATGGAAGAGTGGCAAGAAGAAAGCCATTTCTTAAAGATATCCATAAAAAGTGTTGTTTAAAGTTTGCCACAAGCCACCTGGGAGACACACCAAACATGTGGAAGAAGGTGCTCTGGTATAATGAAACTAAAATCAAACTTTTTGGCAACAATGCAAAACGTTATGTTTGGCGTAAAAGCAACACAGCTCATCACTCTGAACACACCATCCCCACTGTCAAGCATGGTGGTGGCAGCATCATGGTTTGGGCCTGCTTTTCTTCAGCAGGGACAGGGAAGATGGTTAAAATTGATGGGAAGATGGATGGAGCCAAATACAGGACCATTCTGGAAGAAAACCTGATGGAGTCTGCAAAAGAGACTGGGACGGAGATTTGTCTTCCAACAAGACAATGATCCAAAACATAAAGCAAAATCTACAATGGAATGGTTCACAAATAAACATATTCAGGTGTTAGAATGGCCAAGTCAAAGTCCAGACCTGAATCCAATCGAGAATCTGTGGAAGTAACTGAAAACTGCTGTTCACAAACGCTCTCCATCCAACCTCACTGAGCTCGAGCTGTTTTGCAAGGAGGAATGGGCAAAAATTTCAGTCTCTCGATGTGCAAAACTGAAAGAGACATACCCCAAGCGACTTACAGCTGTAATCGCAGCAAAAGGTGGCGCTGCAAAGTATTAACTTAAGGGGGCTGAATAATTTTGCACGCCCAATTTTTAGTTTTTTATTTCTTAAAAAAGTTTGAAATATCCAATAAATTTCTTTCCACTTCATGATTGTGTCCCACTTGTTGTTGATTCTTCACAAAAGATTACAGTTTTATATCTTTATGTTTGAAGCCTGAAAATGTGGCAAAAGGTTGAAAAGTTCAAGGGGGCCGAATACTTTCGCAAGGCACTGTAAATGGTTCTTGGGGGGGGGGGGGTAGGGGCTGTATATATAATCTAAAGGGTTCCATGGGGGGGGGCTGTATAATGTAAATGGTTCATTGGGGGTGGGCTGTAAAATGTAAAGGGTTCCATGGGGGGCAATGTAATGTAAAAGGGCCACGGGGGGCTGTGTAATGTAAAGGGGCCCATGGGGAGGGGGAGGGGTTGGTAAACTTTAAAGGGGTCCATGATGAGGGTGGCTGTGTAATATAAAGGGGCCCATGGGGGGCTGTGTAATGTAAAGGGGTCCAGAGGTGAGTGGTGGGGCTGTGTAATATAAAGGGGTCCAGAGGTGTGAGGGGGGCTGTGTAACATAAAGGGGTCCAGAGGTGTGTGTAGGGGCTGTGTATGTAAAGGGGTCCAGAGGTGTGTGTGGGGGCTGTGTAATGTAAAGGGGTCCAGAGGTGTGAGGGGGGAGCTGTGTAATGTAAAGGGGTCCAGAGGTGTGAGGGGGAGCTGTGTAATGTAAAGGGGTCCAGAGGTGTGAGGGGGGAGCTGTGTAATGTAAAGGGGTCCAGAGGTGTGAGGGGGTGGTATGTAATGTAAAGGGGTACAGAGGTGTGTGTTTGGGGGGGCTGTGTAATGTTAAGGGGTCAAGAGGTGTGGGGGGGCTGTGTAATGTGAAGGGGTCCAGAAGTATGGGGGCTGTGTAATGTAAAGGGGTTCAGAGGTACGGGGGCTGTGAATCATAAAGGGGTCCAGAGGTACAGAGGCTGTGTAATGTAGTGTAAAGGGGGGTCTACATTTTCTACATTTTACCCTCAGTTATAGCTGCAGTCCTATAGATTTCTATAAGATTGCACTTTTTTTTCTGCATTTTATGAAAGTGCACTGATAGTTCCGCATGCTGCATCTTTGGCACACTTTCAGAAAACTGGAAAATAATTTTTTTTTTGGGGGGGGGGGGGGGTGTGATACCATGTTTTACTACACCAGGTGACACCAACCCTAGTGATGCCACTGGCAGTTACATGTATTCCTGTCTGGAGCCTCAGGTCAGTCAGCGCCATTTTTGCAGAGGAGGAGGAGAAGGGGGTGCCTGGCCACTGGGGGGAACAGAGGGAGGAGGATTCTTTCAGGTTTGGGCCGCAGTGCGTGGAGGCTCTACACGCGGTGTCACTTGATGACACGTCAATATGTGGTGCGTCGCCTGCCCACCTGGGGGAGGGGGAGGTGCCAGATATAGGATCCGCCCTGGGTGCCAAATGCTCTAGGTACACCCTTGGTGCAGTAGGAGGATTGGAGGGGGACTTTTTATCAAACTGCCCTAGAAAGTTCTGTGTCTTGGTGCTAAGCAGAGAGAGAGAGAGAGAGAGAGAGAGAGAGAGAGAGAGCACCTCTGTTTGAGTGTTCACCTTCCAAAGGGAATGCAAGCCTAAAGCCTCGTACACACGCGTCGAAATTCGGCGGGGAATTTTCGTCCGACGACTGATCCGACTCCGATTTTTCGGCCGAAAAAATTCTGGTGTGCAGGCTATAAAATTTTTGTCGACCGTCAACACAACGTCCGATTTTCCTTCAGTCAGTAAAGATTTTAAGACTGAGAGTGAGGACACCAGGGGAAGGGCAGCACTACCATCACAGATCCTGCACTGCTGATCACCCGAGACTTCAGGGAGAGACTGAGGGGGACCCCTTTATACAGCGAGTGTCCAAAGCAGTATCCTGGGAATTTGTGAGAGGGCTATCCACACATTATTGACACTGCTAGCAGAGACTGAGTCACTGAAAGCAGGACAACCAATGCATCCAAACCATACCGCATCTATACTATGCTTAACTGTCACTGCATTTGACCCGCATCTATGCTGCACTTGTACCACACATATACCGCACCTTGACTGCATCTTTACTGCAACCGTACTGTATGCTGGTTTACTAAGAGCCCTTTCGCACTGAGTTTTTAAGTGCTTTGGCGGTAAAAAAAAGCACCTGAAAAGCTCACGAAAAATGCTTTCTTTTAAAATCAATTAATTCTTTCACACTGGGGTGGAGCGCTGACTGTGCAGTGAGAAAAATTCCAGCATGCAGCATCTTTGGACCATGTTTAGAGAACTAAAAAAAGCACCTCATAAATAGCCCTCTCCATTGAAATGAATAGGACGCGCCTGAAAGCGCTCGAAAAGCGCTTCAAAAGGGCCTCAAAATGGTTTTTGTAGAGGATTTTGAATCATGTGTCCTTTAAAAAGTGCACCGCAAATGCCTCAAAAGTGACCCAAAAGCACTGCAAAAGTGCTCAGCATTTTATGGGCAGTTTGGAATTGCCTCAATGTGAAAGGGCTCCTAAACTGTCTTTAGGTGCGCCACAGCTTCCAAAAGGGCCCCAATGATAGCCAGAAGAAGAACAACATGAAGGACTAAATACAATAATAACATTTCTGTGCTGTGTTGGAATTAGGCAGCTAACACTAAAGTGGTGTACCCAACCAACATGAAGTGGTGTACCCAACCAACATAATACAAGAAAAAAAAACATGTAGCGTGCTAGATGAGTACAAATAAATGCTCATAAAAAGTCCAAGCAATCATGTGTTCGAAGCAAAGATCTTAAATGTGATAATTATCACTTCAAGGTGCAGTAATGTTTATCACTCATGAGTCACCGCCATCATCAGATAAGTTGGACAATCACCAGATGATATGGCTACCATTACAGTAGCTGGAATGCCTCGAACGTACATGACCTGGATATCGGATGGAAGAGAGACCTCCGCTGAATCACCACACAAGTATCCAACTGGGAATGAAGCAGCTCAGCCAGAGCTTACAATCATAGTATAGTACATTTATTAAAAACAACCATAAAACGAATACAAAACAAAATCAAGTTGGCGACCCGGAATCGCACAGCAACAGGGACATCAGTGCCAAATAGTCAATCTGATGTGTTTCATCACAATAGACGTATAATATTTACCCCTGTGACCACGTCCATTGGGATGAAATGCATCAAGATGACTATTTGGCACTGATGTCCCTGTGTATGCGCAGAGTAGTATACATTTTGGCACTGTGGCTGTGAGTCGGTATGACTAAACTCCTGTGCATGCGTGGGAGTTACATCACCCTAAGCTGGCCAATCAAGATGTCAAAAGACCAGCACCAAGTTTAAGCAGGTAAGAAGATGTTGGTGTCAGTGAGGGACCTTACAGATGTTGGACCTTCAGAGCTAAGGTAAGTATTTGGGAGTTTAGTCCAAATTTAAGCCTCTGGATCAGCATGACACCTAGCATTTTCAGATTAAAAGGTCAGTAATGGCAGCCCTAATATCTCTCATAATATATTTTCCTTAAAAAAAAAAAAAAAAAATAGTAATAGTAATGATACTACTACTACTACTAGTACTACTACTACTACTACTACTACTACTAGTGGTAGTAGTAGTAGTATCATCACTATTTTATTTATTATTATCATTAGTAGTAGTATTAGTAGTGGTTTGTTGCTCTTTTTGTTAGTTATAATAATAATAACAAGAATAGTAATTATAATAACAATAATATTCTTTGCTACAGGGAAAACATTCACCTTGATTATTGTAAAATAACACCAAAAGAAAAAAAAAAAAATTGTCGTCATTTACGCGAAATAATAATGCCCTCATTTACTGTCTGTCGATTGAAAAGAAATATGGCTCTATGGCCCTACCTGCGTCAGAGATTGGGTCTATTTCAGTAAATGGAAAGCATATGGCAATTTGTGAAATATAGTAAATCTCTTAATCTGCAGAGGGTGAAAAAAACATTTACTTCTGGCTATCTCAATAGGATTCTTTGCTGTTATTCCAACGTAGAAAAAAAAAAAACTCACTTTGCTAATATTATTTTAAAACTGAGCTGACAATTCTCTATTCTAGCTAGAGATTATGTAATCAATGTTAGCTTGCAGTAATTTGTATATATTGCAGTGTGTCACAGATCAAATTAATCTTTTTTTATTATTTTATAAAAGTATTGCGAAAGTAACATTTATTAAGACAGAGCTAGGAGCAATGATGATGTGCAAAGTGCTGCAAGACCCAGTAATCGGATATTATCTTTTATTAGTTAGGATGCATCAGAAGAATGAAAGAAGGTTATGATTTATTTCTTTGGAACTGATACTGGGACACCAAAACAAAATCAAGCATTATCCAAACGTAACCCTAAACCTCCCACTCTCTTTCTAGATGATGTCCCAGCATACTTTATTTCTTTTACCTTGCTCCCTTAAGCTTCTATTACTCCATGTAAAATCATCACAATGCTTGTAAAAGGTTTGCAGAGTTCACATGTGGGCGTAGCGGATCGTGGGCAGAATCACCGCGATTCTGCCCGCGATCCGGAAATCATTGCAAATCGCGGGACGCCTGTGTGATGCCCGTGATTTGCAATGGCACCCCAAACACTGTGCCATGTTGCCGTGATTTCCGCCTGCCGAATCGCGGTAACATCGCGCAAACAGAATCGCGGGATGCAGGACGCCCAAAAAAGGTACAAGAGCTTCTTTTGTGCGTCATGCATCCCGCGATTCTGTTTGTGCGATGTTACCGCGATTCGGCAGGCAGAAATCGCAGCAACATCGCACAGCGTTTGGGGGTGCCATTGCAAATCACGGGCATCGCACAGGCGTCCCGCGATTTGCAATGATTTCCGGATTGCGGGCAGAATTGCGGTGATTCTGCCCACAATCCGCTACGCCCACATGTGAACGTAGCCTTAGACTTAGATTGGCCATACATGATACAATTTTCTTTCAATTTTCTGTACAATTTTCTTGAAATTTACCTTCAACTATGTAGTACAAAGGCCTGCCTAATTGGATACAAGTGAAAGTGTTGTTTAGCTTTGACCTCATATTATGTGGTTTGTGGTAAATCCAACAGAAAATTGAACACGTATGGCCAGCCTTAGACAATCCCCCAGAACTACATCTCCTAATAGCCCTTTCCCTACACAAAATGGGGTTGATTCACTAATACTGGAGAATGCAAAATCTGGTGCAGCTGTGGTAGCCAATCAGCTTCTAACTTCAGCTTATTCAATTAAACCACTTGACCTTGGATGGTTTACCCCCCCTTCATGACCAGGCCATTTTTTTGTGATACGGCACTGCATTACTTTAACTGACAATTGTGCGGTCATGCAACGGTGTATCCAAATAAAATGTGTGTCCTTTTTTCCCCACAAATAGAGCTTTCTTTTGCTAGTATTTGATCATCTCTGCATTTTAAATTTTCTGCGCTATGAAAAAAAAAGCCTGATCATTTTGACCAGTGTTTTGCACTGTGTGCTGCTTTTACTTAGAAGTGATGGAATTTAATCTCTGCTTTGCAGGGACACAAAATCCATCACTTACCCCCTGCCAGAATGGAGCTCTGCCTTGTTTACATAAGCCGAGCTCCATTCTGTGTCTCTGCCGACCATCGGCGGGTGCCGACTGACATCTAGTGTCTGCCTTGCACCCACAGATCGGCTTCTGCTGTGAGTAATTGCAGGATCAAAAAGCCTTTTTACACAATGCAAAGGATTAACCCCTTGGGTTCCACAATGAGTATAACAAGCATGCTTTACTGCATATAACGACTGGTTGTACTGCTGTGGGTTTAGTAGCACTTTAGGTTTTAAGGGCTTTTAAGGCTTTAAGGGCAGGTATGTCTGGAGGCCTAAAGAATTACTAAACCCACAACAGTACAATCCGTCTTTATATGCAGTAAAGCATGCTTTTTATACTCAATGTGGAACCCAAGGGGTTATTCCTATGCAGTGTGTAAAACAGCTGTTTGATCCTGTCTTCTCTGTTCCTCCCCTTCTTCCACAGTCCCCAAACCATCTCCAGATAAAACAGAGGCTAGGGGACAAGCTGAACATGCTCAGTTTGGTGTGTATTGCTAGAGAGTTTTTTTTTTTTTTTGGGAGAGTGCATGTGATCAGCACGGGGCCAATCAGCACTGTCTAGACTCTAGACATTATCACATGCAATAATGTGTAATAATACCAACTTGATTCATGAAGGAGGGAAAAATAAATTAAGAGTAAGGGGAAAAAGAGAAGTATGATCCCACTAAAGGTAGTAGGACTCTGTAGGCTTTTACTGATTATTCTTGATTAATATAAATATAGACAGAATTTATTGTTAAATGGTTAAATAAAAACCATCACACAGATGTAACCTTTTAACAATAAATTCTGTCTATATTTATATTAATTAAGATTGTACATTTTTTTTGTGAGATTAATCAGTGTATCCCCCTACTACCTTTGGGGGATCGTACTTCTCCTGTCCCCTTACACTTTATTAATCTATTTATGGGATGTGGCATCATTATATTTTGGATGTCTCAAACCTTTGCACCAAGGAGGGACAAAAGAGGTGTCGCTTGTGTGTAATAGTGTCCAATGTGTTTCTCTTGTCATATTTAGACCCAATTCGTGAAGAGCTTTTATCGAATGGAAAAAAAGTTGATTGTTTCTTGTTATGAAGTATCTCACTAAATTCACACTCACTCACCTGTGGTTAATTTTGAGCAGTGACTTCACTTTTCCACTCCAGTTATTCCATTTACAGACCCAGGAGAGCAGGCAAGCCATGACTGGAAGAGGGTATCCTACCATAGTTTGTAAAACATAATGCGGTTGGTTAAAGGGTAACTCCACTTTCGTGGGCAAAAACAAATAGCAGATAAAGAAAAAACAATATAGCGCATACAATTGCCAAACAAAACATATTGTAATTGAATGTTATTAAAAATGACCTTTCCTTTTCAATCTGTAGCCACTGTTATTTTCTGAAATCGCAATACAATATGGCCACCTGGATTTGTACTGTACACAGAATGTATACTGACCACACCCCAGAAACATCATTTCCTGCTTCTATGATTGGCTCACTAATTTTCCCAGAAGTCTGCTTAGGATACAAGTCAGATTTCTGGCATCCCCTGCAATAAAAATGTCATTTTTGGTGAGATACTCCCAATAGGAACACATCTAAAGAGATGCAGGCCCAGCAGCTTTCCTCATTCGTGCTCTGCAGCTGCCACAGCTGACAGATAATTATGAAACCACTCCTATTAGACCCACTTAGCACAGAGGAACAAACAGGGATTTCTTCAGAATAACAAAAGATAGGAATCTGTAACAAAGTTTGTTAAAATCCTTGTAGAGTACAGAGATCACCCAGAGGAGAATGTTTTTTTTCTCAACAAAAGTGGAGTTACGCTTTAAATTACAAACTGACGTGCACAGAAAAGATCAACTATTGGTCGACTGGGAATGACAGGACCACATTGCTACTATATGTGGGGGTTAAAAACCAAATACAAAATTTCTCCTTTAATATGAACATTTGATGCAGAATTATCTATTTGGCTATCTGCAAGTCCCCCTAACCCCCATTCAAAAAGTGTTTTTGAAAAGATTTCCTTAGGAAAAAGATATTTCAGGTTCTGACTTCTTCCGATGATGTCATAGAGCCTCACTGCAGCCTCCTGGGAAAAGTGAGGATTCCATACCTCACAACAACATAGTCTTGCATAGTGTAGGGATTGAAATGCTGTAAAGGTGAGTTTACTGTGTTCAGGGGTAATCTTTATTAAGATCCTTTCACTTTTGCCCTTTATTGGCAAGGTAACAGGGTCTCTTAAAAATTAACAATAACCAGTACTTTAGGAGCTGTCCAGTGCTGATCTTGTGCCATTACAGGGTGAAAACTGAATTCCCAATTAAAAGAGAAGTATGAATTTTTTTTAAGAATCGTACCTACGTAGGTGGATGAAGCATTGGTCCGATGCTACATCTGTCCCCTGTCAGCTAGGACTGAGAACCGAATGATCGAACACAGTTGATCGCTCGGTTCTCAGGGCTACCTAAGCAGAGAGCTGGTGGCTGTCAGTCATCAGCTCTCTGCTCTGCCCTCCCCCCCTGTGCTCACTGGAGCACTTGGGTGTGGAGGGGGTGGGAGCAGCCAGCTCAGCCTCTCAGCAGCTCGCACGAGCTTGGCTCAGCTCTGTGACGTCAGCCGACAGCGAGTTTCAGCCCGCTGTTTGCTGCATATGGGTCACTGGAGTGCAGAATGATCTGCTCTACTGTGATTCACAGGAGAAGTACAGCCAAAACGAGCTTTGACTGTATGTCTCCTTTAAGTACTGACTGTGACTTTTTTAGGGTTTTTTTGTCAGAGAATAGGTGCAGGTACTCAACCTCTCCCCCCTTCCACCAGTGGAGAGTAGCAAAGCAATGCATGCAGCGCTTATTCGTGGGTGTGGCATTTTGCGCTGAACAGCAGGAGGGTCTTAAAGGGGCATGGTTAAGTCAAGAGGGCACTGATTAGGCAATATAATTCACTGCACCGATAATCTAGTAATATAACACCTGTATAATCACAAAACACAAAAAATTAAGTTAGCCTAGCCTAGGATTTCAATCAAGAAATAAATAGAAACTAATATCAAAGATTGATTAAATCCAAATGAGGATTAACATATTAGCATCACACCACAGTGAAGTCAGGGTGGAGGAGCCCTAATAAACATACGTTTTGAAGCCCAAACACCTTTAAAGGAAGTAAGGTAGGAGGAAGTCATCATAAGGTGTAATGAATGATTTGCGTGTAGTAGGCGGAGCTGGGTATATAGATGTAGCACCCTCCTAGGTAGGTACTAGGTAAAAGCATTGTTTTGCTCCATCTGCTTATCAGGGGAGCCTAATCAGTAGTTTTGCCGGTTGCATGTGTCCAGGGTGTGAGGGCTGAGGGAGTGTCCCCACTGCATCCAATGGGAGAGCTTGTTGGACAGTGGAGGAAACCCAGCTAGTGACACACAGGCTTTTGTGACTGTCCGAGTGGGTTGGCACAACAGTAATGCATTCTGGGATAGGTCATAAAAGCCGGGGGCACATGTGACAGGGCATCTTTTGGCGGGAAGCCAGGTCCCAGAAGGAGGGTGACGGCAGTCTCTCCTCCTGTCAGCATAGAAGGTGGTCACAGGCAGTTGGCCTAGTGAGCCAGAGTGTGGTGCTGAGCCAGGAGGTCCAGAGGATACTGACTGTGGAGCAAGTGGCAGAGCAACCTGAGGAAAAACAGTGTCTGTGAGTACCAGGGAGCTTGCCAGGGGTCTGCCCAGGTAGGGGATCACTCCAGTGAAAGTCAGTGGACAGGGGCTAGCACACACAGCAAGTGAGAAAGGGGGTGCCAAGTTGAGATCCTGAAGAGTAACTTTAAAAGGAGCATATTCAGCCTTCTACACTTCTGTGGCAAGGTGAAGCATCGGCCTTGCAGCATACACTATAGCTAGTTGTCCTCAACATTGTGAATAGTTCAAGTTGGAGTATCCCACTCATCCCTTCTCCAATCCAAGTTCTAAAATAAAACGAAAAAAAAAAAAAAATCCCCTGGACTGTTCATTGTCTGAGCCAAGTCTTAAAGTGATAAGTTTATAGACTGTTGCTATGGGTAACTCAGGGGAATTCAATCTCAGCAGCTCTCTAGGGGGCAGTGCTACATATATATATATATATATATATATATAGATGGAGGTGAACCGGAAACCCTCACCCCTAGAGACGCCTGATTGGCTGACAAAACGCGTTGGGCGGGACTACCCGCTAACTTCATTTACAGTCAGTGGAAAGCACGCTGTCGCTTCATTTTCTGCTTTTACTGTGATTTTATGATTACATACAAGTGAATGTAATGGGAATGTTTTTAATGGCTTATTTTTAATAAAAATGGTATTACAGGGATTACACTATGTGGGTTCCCCTTATTTCCCTCTACATGGTATCTGAGGCATGAGGAGTTGATACAGAGTGGCTGGAGAAGATTGCTGGAGGAGAGGAGCAGTGAAGGAGAAGTGGTGTTGATCATCCTTGCAGAGACCCAGAAGGGTAATATTCATGATGAGCCCTTTGGAGCCTTTGTAGCTGTTAAAAACACAAAGTCAAAGACATCTGGTGAGGGATATAAAGCATAGAGTGTTGCATTAAGCACTCAGAAGTCATAGCAACTGCACTGAAGCACCTTTTATATTTGGAGCACCTTATGAAGATCGTCTAAAGCACTTTAAATACACGTTATTTGTTGGAAGAACTTTGTCACCGATGAATGTCTAAATTGGGACTCATTATACATTGATTTATTATTGAATGCATATATGATGAATAAAAGAATGGCATAACTGCTTTGATAGATTTAGAATGCAAAAGGAGTAGCACTAGCATTGAAGGACAGTGCTTTGGGTAGAGCTAAACAGTGTAAACAAGTGTCCAATATACTGATATTTGGTGAACGGCAAGCAGTCCAAGCAGAAAACCATTGATCTTAAAGTGACAGCGCTATGGTAAATCTACTATAGCATGGTTAAATACTCGCTGTGGACATGATACATCTGTGCCACAGTACTAACACAATATGCTTTAATTACTGTGCCACAAGCTAAAGTCTTACACTGTACAACACTCAGCACATTGATTTTTTAAAAATGATTCTCTTCTATTACATATGCTTTTCAGCCTACCCTAACCATTTGAAGACTGGAATGGTAAACCCTCTGCCTGTTCAGGCCATTTTTCAGTTTTTAGCAATGTGGTACGTTTCTTTTTTTTTTTTTTTTTTTGTAAATTCTTTTTATTAAATATTCAAATGTATAGCACAAAACAAAGCCTATTGGGGGTACCCAGGCTTAGCTAACAACATAAAAAAACAATATACAATAACAACCTAATACAAGGCAACCATTACACTCCAACATTCAGTGCATTTTTAGTAATGAGAGAGAAAAAAAGGAAAAATGTCATAGATCAAATGACAAAACTTCCAACAGGAAAATAACAGCTGCCCTGAACTAATTAGATGCGACCATGCCAGTAGAGGCTATCCAAATATCCCAGACCTTCGAGAATTTTTTGGGGCAACCCCTTGCTTCATAATTAAAGTTATATAATGGGATTGCTGCATTAACAAAGCACTACCAGAGATCAATTGTAGGTGCCTGCAAGGACATTTTCGAATTTGAAAGGATGGCCTTATGTGTGTAAAACAATGTTATTATAGCTATCAATGTTTTGATGGCTCTAGATATGGCCAAAAGGTGTACCAGACCCAGAATACAAACATCAACAGGTAAGGGTACAGATATAGAGGTTACAGAACTTATACACTTGGAAACAGCAGCCAAAAAGGACTGGATGACAGGGCATTCCCAGAAGACATGTATAAATGTTGCCATGCCTTCTGGACAACTCCAACATTTAGCAGTGTGTGAGGAAAATATCCTATGCTATTTTGGGGAGTAAAGTATATTCTATGAAAAATTTTAAATTTTATTAGCCTGTCCCAAGTAGAGATCACTTGTTGCATAGGGTATTCCCAGATTTCCTCTTAGTCTTCAGTATCCAACTGCAAGCCTCACTGCTCCAGCAGGACAACAATTTATCTAGAGTAGACCATCATGAATAGTTGGTAGTAGGTTATTTTATATAGTTGATAGTGGTTTCGTGAGGAAATCATCTCATAGTAAAGACTCGATTTCCAGAGCAACCAAGGCAACTGGTTGATTGTCAAATTGTGTTTTAAATGCGTGGCGAAGTTGGAGGTATCAGAACAGATATGTGTTAGGGAAATTGTATTGCTCTTTCAGAGTATTAAAGGTTTTAAGAGAGCCTCCTTCACAGACTTGACTAAGGTATTTAATGCCTTTAGAGGCCAAAACATCGGGAACAGGAAAGAAAGCAAATTCCCTGAGAGTGGGATTTAACCATAGGGGCATAAAAGGCGACCTAAGGTGAGAGGACATGGGAAGTTTGAAACACCAGACCTTAATAATTACCTTCATGGACTGTGTGATGTGGTAGGGGGCTGAGATACCTCTATAAAACAGGTTGCATAGGGCTACGTAGGAGCCCAAAAAGGCCGCTTCCAATACCACTGCAGCATTGGTCTCGTCAGCCACTAGTCACCCCCCCCCCTATCCAAGGCCACTTTAGTGTTGATAGACTAAGTCTGGGCTGCCATCAGCCCCACAAAAAAGAGACAACTGCAGAGTAAAATTGTTTAAAGTATTTCACTCTGAAAAATGGCATAGAATATATAGGAAGGAGGGGAGCAGTTTCATCCTGAGAGAACAATACTCAGAGGCCTTGGAGGAGACCATTATACCGAGCTACTTGGTGGAGGATGTCAATTTCAACCGCCTGTGCACCATCGTCTATTGGTAGAGTACTGTGGTACTTTGACTTACAATTATTCCCTCATGCAACACTGTACGCAAAATTCATTTTATATCTTTTTTTTTTTTAAGAGAGATAGAGCTTTCTTTTGGTGGTATTTAACCACCACTAGGTTTTTTATTTTTTACTATATAAAGGAAAAAAGACTGAAAATGCTCTAAACCTTTGCAAATAATCTTTCTTCATAAATGTAGCCTAAAATGTGCATCCTGCTGCATAGGAACACTATTGCTGGCTGCACTTTTATGGTGACACTGTAGCTGGTGTGGAGGTGATTAGGGATGATCGAACTTTTAAAAAGTTTGGTTCGACCAGAACACCCGAATTTCCCGAAAGTTTGGTTCGGATTCCCGGACCCCATTGAAATCAATTGTACCCGAACTTTGGGAATCAAAAAACACCATTTTGAAGCCCTAAAACCTAATAACTGCCCCTAAAAAGTGCATAGGGTTCTGGGTCATGCCCTATGGACTATGAATCAGGCAAAAAAAAGTTCTTAAAAATTGTCGTTTTTGATAGAGAGCCAATTATTGAAAAAATTATTGAAAAAAAAGAGATTTCTTTGATTTTAGTGTACCTGTGAAGTTTCAGCTCTGTAGCATGTCCAGAACCAGAATTATAGCATGCCAAACCTTCAAAAATGACGTTTTTGCTTAACCGTGTCTTTCTTTTGCTCCTAATCAACTGCACAGCCAATGTGTATGATGGGGACATAATGCAGTGCACTGGGAACAAGATTAGAGTTTTTTTTGGAAAAAGGTGCTGTCTCTTTAAATGTGGATATAATTAACGGGTGTATTTTCACAATAGGGCTATTATTACCAAATGTTTTCAAGAAGTCAAAAGATGTATGTAGATGCACTTCTGCTTTATTTAGCAACAACTTTGGATCGCATAGCAGTGTGCGTCTTGCAGGTGATTTTCACATCGCACAGTTGATAAAGCCTCAGTGACAAGTTAACGCCTTGCTACTCTGCGTCACACACATCTGCTTTATTTAGCGACAACTAACGCTTACAACAAGAACAGGCGTTAACTTGTTACTGAGGCTTTATCAACTGTGCGATGTGAAAATCACCTGCAAGACGCACACTGCTATGTGACCCAAAGTTGTCGCTAAATAAAGCAGATGTGTGTGACGCAGAGTAGCAAAGCCTTTTGCAGTGGACTTAACGCTTACAACAAGAACAGCCATTAAGTTGTCACTGAGGCTTTGGCAAATCTGCGCGGTGAAATTCACCTGCAAAACGCACACTGCTATGCGACCCAAAGTTGTCGCTAAATAAAGCAGATGTGTGTGACGCAGAGTAGCAAAGCCTTTTGCAGTGGACTTAACACTTACAACAAGAACAGGCGTTAACTTGTCACTGAGGCTTTATCAACTGTGCGATGTTAAAATCACCTGCAAGATGCAAACTGCTATGCGTCCCAAAGTTGTTGCTAAATAAAGCAGATGTGTGTGACGCAGAGTAGCAAAGCCTTTTGCAATGGACTTAACGCTTACAACAAGAACAGGCGTTAAGTTGTCACTGAGGCTTTGGCAACTCTGCGCGGTGAAATTCACCTGCAAAACGCACACTGCTATGCGACCCAAAGTTGTCGCTAAATACAGCAGATGTGTGTATCGCTGAAATGTATTTTGCACAATAGCTGACTAGCAAGCACGTATACCTGCTGTAGATATATCAGCAGTGCAACGTGCTCACTAGACGGAACCCTGACACTTAAAACTATCCCTACAAAAACTAGATTATTGAATCTAACTATAGTGGTATATAGTACCCTAACTACACTGCATATCCCTTTCCTCACACTAAAAGAACAGCTCTATACAGCAGAAGATATTTCTAACTGACACTGTCCCTTTAAAAAAAAATTTCCAACTCAAACAGCACAATCGCTGTATTTCTAACTACACTGACAATCTTTCTGTAAGCTGACTGCTCTTCTGCTGATCTGGATCTTTACAAGCAATCGGCTATGCAGCAACGTTGTTTAACACAGCAGGAGAAACACAAATGTTTCCAGTCTCTTCCAAAGCCTCTGTATTACAGTGCTAGAGGTTAGGCGGGGCTATGTTATATACTGGAGGGCGTATTCACTCCTGATTGGCCTCTGGTCCCCGTAGTTACTCCAATCACGTTCCTAGCAGACTCTTGCCCCCTCATTGGCTTTTACTGACGTTTCTGGGCCAATCACAGGCAGCCCACTTCCTGTCCCATTGCATTTTGGGCGGTTCGGTTGACCCGAATTCTGAACTTTTACCTCAAAAAGTTTGGAATTCGGCCAAATTTCGAACACCCAATGTTCGGGTCGAACCGATGGTTGACCCCAACCGTTCGATCATCCCTAGAGGTGATCAGGGACATTGTGGCTGGCTGCAAAAGTCTGGTGACA
Organism: Pelophylax lessonae; assembly: GCF_965119305.1. NCBI lineage: Eukaryota > Metazoa > Chordata > Amphibia > Anura > Ranidae > Pelophylax > Pelophylax lessonae. The sequence goes on along the minus strand of NC_138769.1, from coordinate 92,068,656 downwards.
CTGTACTCGTATGGCGGTGATCATGGACACTGTTGCCAGGGTTGGCACCTCCCCTAAATGTATTGGTAGCTTGTAAAAATCATCTGATTTCCAAACTGTCTGTAAATGCCCATTAAGGGCAGCAGCTGCCGGTAAAAATATGGCCGTGGGCCGGCTTGGGAACTGTGCGTGCGCAGTTCCAAGCCCCGCTGAATTACATTTGGCTATCTTCATCATACCACACTTGTGCATGATGTCATGGTGCACGGCGCATTGGGCGTGTATACAAAGTAAGTAAATGGAAAGCTAACAATTCTACTATTGCAGTGAGGTACTTTAAAAAGGCTATAAGACCACATTAGAATCATCATTGTGAACAGACTGTAAAATTTTCAATTTCCACACCTTTATAACAGATCTCCAGAGGATGTGTGACCTTACTGGAAGAACACAGCAGGTGCTTGTTGGCAAGAAATAGTTTTTCTCCTCTATTAGTAGCATTTTGTTCTACAGAGTAGTATGCCAAATCCCCTGCTGTATTCCCCTTTTATTTATGATTTAAGATACATTTACAACTCCAGTTGCATCTCAAAGCTTGCTGTTGATACAGCCGTTAGTGATCTGATCTGTAATAAGGAGGAGGAGGATAAAGTGGTAGTAAACTCTGCTTTTCATCTTGTACCTACAGATACGCCTATACTAAGGCTTACTTGTAGGTAGAGTGAACCTTTCCTAATTTTGCACCATTTAGGAGATATTCCAATGTGTAGCAGCCTGTGACATCTATTGACAATGCTGTGCCGCAATTGTGGCTCTCGCGCAGTGACCTATTTGTGGCTGAGCCATTCAAACGGCCAGAGCCTGCTTACCTGGAAGGAAGACCAGGTGAAGATGGAATCCCAGTCTGCGGTGACAGCATGCCTCTGTACAGATCAGTTTTATAGATAAGTCTGACATAATGTGCCAGTATGCGATACATTATGGGCTTAACCTACAGGGGGACTCTTTAAATGCCTGGGGGAATGGCGCAAGTAAAAAAGTGCCCTGAAAATTGTGCAAGGAAAATAACTTCACTCAGCAAGACTAAGAAGCTTATTACTGATTTTGTTTTAAAAAAGAGACAGTTCGCAGTCATATTCATATTGGAGAGGAGGTGGTGGAAAGGGTTAACAGATTTAAGCCTCTGGGGGATACTCTAACAGGTCACCCCATGCAGGGCCGGCCTTAGGTGTTCAGGCGCCCTGTGCGAGCTAATCCTGTGGCGCCCCCCCCCCCGCCTGCCCATCTTCACCCCTCACCCCATACATATATTACATTACATACATGCATACATTCCATACATACATTACATGCATACATTACATATATACATTACATTACATGATGCATACATTACATACATGCATACATTCCATACATACATTACATGCATACATTACATATATACATTACATTACATGATGCATACATTACATACATGCATACATTACATTACATACATAACATTACACGCATACATTACATACATGCATACATTACATTACATACATGTATACATTCCATACATACATTACATGCATACATTACATATATACATTACATTACATGATGCATACATTACATACATGCATACATTACATGCATACATTACATTACATACATGTATACATTCCATACATACATTACATGCATACATTACATATATACATTACATTACATGATGCATACATTACATACATACATACATTACATGAAATGCATACATTACATACATACATACATTACATACATATACATTACATACATTACATACATATACATTACATACATGCATTACATACATGTATGTAACTGTGCCATTACCGATGCAATTATGTAGTAAAAATATTATTTTAAAGTATTGTATTATTTTCTTGTATTTTAATTCTTCTATTTGTTTTCCTTATGTTAAGACAGCCAGGTGACAGTCCCTTATCCTCCCCTTCAATAAAATAGTATTTAGCCTAATTTGAGTGAAAAATAGATAATAAACGACACAGGCAGACGGCAGCAGCAGTGACAATGTGACTTACCTGTTCTGTGGAAGGTGGCTACTGGCGGCTTTGCATTTAAAAATGGCGTCTCCCGAGTCCCGGCGCTTAGACTGCGCCTGCGCCGTCTACCCGAGAATACCCGAGCGTGTTCCGAGCATGTTCGGGGACCCGAGCAGCGGCGCCTGCGCAGTGTGCCTTTGGGGAGCGGTCAGCAGCCATTTTTTTTCAGGTGCCAAGGGGCAGCCGATCCCGATCCGATGCTCTTAGCTCTTCACCTAGTCCCAGGGCAGGGGGACCGTCACCTGGCAGCGCCTGCTGCTACTACTCGTTCGGACTCCTGAGTAAGCAGTCTGCGAGCTGTGATGGCCGCACGGCGCCCCTGTTGCCCATGGCGCCCCGTGCGGCTGCACACCCCAAAGGCCGGCCCTGACCCCATGTAGAAACAGGAACCACAGGATGGAAGATGTCAGCGCTGACCAGCTTTACAGGTGTGTTGGAGGATCTGGCCTCACTGGATGTAATACATACTGGTTTAGCAATAGCTATAGTACAGGACTGTAGAGCCTTGCCCTGGGTAGTGAATACGGCACAGATGATTACTGGCACACAGTACCCAGAATTTCAGGATATTTACACTTATCACTTCTGGCCCGGGAGGTTTTCCCCTTTAATGACCAGGCGATTCGGCACTACGTTATTTTAACTGACAATTGCGCGGTCGTGCGAAGCTGTACCCAAAAAGCATTGATGTCTTTTTTTCCCCACAATTAGAGATTTCTTTTGGTGGTATTTGATCACCTCTGCGATTTAAATTTTTTGTGCTATAAACATAAAAAGAGCAAAAAAAAAGAGCGACAATTATGAAAAAAAAAAACAATATTTTTTACTTTCTGCTATATAACGTTCCCATTAAAAAATAAATAAAAATCACTTTTTTTTTTTTATTATTTTAGGCCAATTTGTCTTCTGCTACATATTTTAGGTAAAAAAATCCCAATAAGTGTATTTTGACTGGTTTGCGTCTACAAACTAGGGGATTTATGTCATTTTTTTTTTTATTCATTTCTTTTTTTTACCAGCAATGGTGGCGATCAGCGATTTTCAGCGGGGCTGCAACATTGCAGCGGACAAATTAGACACCTAACTGACATTTTTGACACTTTTGGGGGAACCAGTGACATTACTACAGTAATCAGTGCAAAAAATGTGCAGTTACTGTACTAATGGCACTGGCAGGGAAGGGGTTAATCCAGGGGTGATCAAAGTTTTAAATGTGAGCCTTAGGGGAGTTTTCTAACTGTATGGGGATGGGCTTATGGAATCAACACAAAGGCATGTGTTCCTAAATAGGAGGAACACAGGAGCTCTGTGTTGATTGCTGAGAGAACAATAGTCTGCTGCGTTTACAACAGCAGGCCGCCGTTCTCTCTCCACAGGGAGCGATCGCGGGTGCCCAGCGGCAATTGCGGTTGCCAGCCCTGCTGATAAGCCTCCCTGTTGGCGAATGGGTGCACGCGCGTGCCTCCGCTGTTCCATGCGCGCCCCCATGATCACTCCCGCGAACCACCGTACAGGTAGGGCAATTTGCGGGAACCAGTCGCCGTATATCTGCAGTGGCAGGTCAGCAAGTGGTTAAGGACTTTTCTTACTCTGCAAGCCCACAATTCTCCCTTTGGGTTGAAGTAAATAATGTCTGATTTAGTACATGCACGTCCAGGCTAGGAGACAATTTTTATCCTGCAATTGTCGGATTTTGGATGCACAATAATTGTTTTTTGTCACCTTACTTATTTATTATTACTTTAGGGCTCTTGCAAACTAGGCACATTTAGGTGTCCGTTTAAGCGATTGAGTTATGGATTCTATTAGCCAGATTATTAATTTATTCTGCTCATTGGAATGATTGAACTTTAAATGCTAAACGTGTCTAGTGTTTAGGCTTAACAAGCATTTTTTCCTGCCCAAAATATCTTCTCCTTAAAGAGAAAGTAAACCCTCCTCTGCAACTTGTACCTATAGGTAAGCCTATGATAAGGCTTACCTATAGGTACTGTAAATATCTCCTAAACATGTACCGTTTAGGAGATATTTACCTTAAATTCAGCCAGTGGCGGGGGCTCGTTCTAAGGTAAGTATTTCATAATGAGCTAGTATGCGATGCATACTAGCTCATTATGTGTTTCTCTTTCAGGTTGGAAAAAAAAAATAATAATTTTTAATGAGTTTACAACCTCTTTATCGTGGCCGTGATGTTTTTTTTTTTCAGTTTTTCTCTTCTAATATGTCTGTAAAAGCCTATGTGTGCATTAACACATAGGCTAACATAGAGGTGCTTTTATGGGCTAAAAAACAAATGGCAAAGACCTGTAAAAGATTTTTTTTTTTTTAGTAAATGAGCACTAAAAGTGTATTTAAACTCCCTTATACTTACCTCCCCTCCAGCAATATGACATCTGCAAACTTCTTCACCAGAGCTGAAATTCTTCCCTGCATCAAGGCATGGCGAGAGTGTATACAGCTCAGTGAGCACTCTACAGTGCAACCAATTTATTTGTCCTGGGACTTTAAATGAGGCACCACACTTATGACCAATGAATAACTCGTTTCCAACATTGTTGTTTAATGCATTAATAAATATTGTATACAAAAAGAGGATACAATGGTAACAAGCTGATTTGTAATTAATCAATATTAATGCATTTCATACATACAAATATAGTGTTAACTCCATATACAATCAAACTGGCAATACATGATTAAAACAAAAATTGCATCCATATACTCGACGCCTTTCGTGACTCTTTGTTCACTCTTTAGGAGTTGATAAAACATCAGGCATGTAACATACCTAATGGTACCTCGTAATACATAGGGTAATTCCAACCTCAAAAGCTGCCAGAGGGGCTCTAATACTTACATCTTGGCTAAGAATAAATATGGCAATATTTCAAAATGGAGATTGCCAGGGGAGTCTCACCCAGGATCTGTGGAAGTATGACTCAGATAGAACTCAAGGGGACAAACAGGAAGCAGATTCAAGGTGGGCGGGCAAACCATGATGGCACCCAATGTAGTTGCTATAAGAAGAAGTTTAGGTATGCATATAGTGATAAATGAATAATGAAATTAAAATTGGTAATAGGCAACAAAATAATGTGCAATGCTGGCTGCAATATAACAGTCAATAGGGCAAACATATAGTGAGTGTATGAAAGGTGCACCACCAAGTGCCCAGAGCTGAATATAAAGACAAAATATGGGTTCTGGGCACTTGGTGGTTTATTTCTTTTTACTGGCACACTCTTTTTTCTGTGGACTGAACTTTGAGAAGTAGGTGTCTTTCCCTTCCCTATACCGCTATAGGCTAAATAAATTGGTTGTATGGAGAAATTAATGAAGGGATGGGGGCACATCACTGGGTACACCAGGCCACATTCTTTTTTGGAATACTCTGCAGTAGTTTGCAAGTGGGTAGTTGAGAAGTAAAGTAAATGAACCCCAGTAAGTTTTTGGATTTTGATGTTTATTTAAAAAGATGTTAGGATTTGACTTACAGTAGTGATCTGCCCTCCCAGTGTTAGAAATTATTATTTCAAGAAGGGCAGGGCCAGCATGGTTCTTCCACATCACATGAAAGCATAGCTCCAAACTGTCCCTGATTTGGAGGGACTGTCCCTAATTTGGAGGGGCTGTCCCTGATTTGGAGGGACTGTCCCTAATTTGGAGGGGCTGTCCCTGATTTGGAACAAAGCCCCTCTGTCCCTCTTTTCTCCTCATTTGTCCCTCATTTTGGTCTGATCTATATAGTTGTATATAAAATGCACTGTTTATCTTTTAAAACATGTTTTCCAGCGCTAAACCTTCCATCCAATTTCTAAATTGCTGCATTTATAAATCTCAAAAGCCAGTATAAAGGAATAGTAGTGGTACAAAAAAGCATTCACGGGTTCAACCTATTATTTATTTTATAATTCTATTATTTATTTTATAATTCTATTCTATTTTATAAAAGAGGGTTGTGCCAGGGGGGTGTGTCCTATGCTTACATACTTTTGCTAATAGGTGTCCCTCGGCCCCATCTCAGAAAGTTGGGAGGTATGCATGCAAGGTAGAAGAATCTTTGCAAATGGCCAGAAATACTCAAAATGTCACGATAAGATGTAGATGTAAATATTAACGTTAAAGTGTATGTTACCCCAACATTTCATATTCCTGATATGTGTCTGATATACCTTTTACTTGTATTAAAAAGTATTCTGTTCTCTTTGCATTGCTTCCTTTGTGTAAAATACCTGTTTATCCTGCCAGTAACCTGCTTTCCTATTTCAAACTGACCATGCTACGCATTGAAGCACATCCTCCAGCCTGCTCAGTTTTCTGCCTGTGCTGGGATACAGCCTGCCTGTCCTCATATGACCTAGACTTGTGCTGACATGCCCCCCTGCACAGCCATTCACGGGGTTAGAACAGTGTATTGCTGGGACACAGCCTGCCTGTCCTCATATGGCCTAGACTTGTGCTGACACGCCCCCCTGCACTATTATTCACTGGGAATAACAGTGTATTATTGGGACACAGCCTGCCTGTCCTCATATGGCCTAGACTTGTGCTGACACGCCCCCCTGCAAAGCCATTCACTGGGAAGAACAGTGTGTTATTGGGACACAGCCTGCCTGTCCTCATATGGCCTAGAATTGTGCTGACACGCCCCCCTGCAAAGCCATTCACTGGGAAGAACAGTGTATTACTGGGACACAGCCTGCCTGTCCTCATATGGCCTAGACTTGTGCTGACATGCCCCTCTGCACACCCATTTACTGAGAAGAACAGTGTATTGCTGGGACACAGCCTACCTGAACTGACATGGCTGAGCATTGTGCTGAAACCCCCCCCCCCTGCACCGCCATTCACTGGGAAGAACAGTGTACTGCCTGTCCTCATATGGCCTAGACTTGTGCTGACATGCCCCTCTGCACACCCATTTACTGAGAAGAACAGTGTATTGCTGGGACACAGCCTACCTGAACTGACATGGCTGAGCATTGTGCTGAAACCCCCCCCCCCCCTGCACCGCCATTCACTGGGAAGAACAGTGTACTGCCTGTCCTCATATGGCCTAGACTTGTGCTGACATAGCCCCCTGCACACCCAATAACTTGGAAGAACAGTGTATTGCTGGGACACAGCCTGCCTGTCCTCATATGGCTTAGACTTGTGCTGACATCCCCACCCCCCGTACAGCCATTCACTGGGAAGAACAGTGTATTGCTTGGACACAGCCTGCCTGTCCTCATATGGCCTAGACTTGTGCTGACACACCCCCTGCAACCCCAATAACTGGGAAGAACAGTGTATTGCTCTTTCTCACTCCCTGCAGTCTCCATCCCACCTCTCTAAGCCCCTTATGCAGCGGAGAACAGAGGTCATGTGATTCCCTGATAGAAAAGGGAAAAAATAGTGTTTATATATATTTTTTTAAATATATAAAATGCTTTGCCTTGCATTTCTGTTTTAAACTGAATGTGTTGTTTTCTCACAGTAGGGGTTCACATATACTTTAAGTAAAATTAAAGTTGGGGTTTAATTTAAACATGGGATTAAGCAATAACCTCTTTTGTTGTGTTACATAACATTAGACATTATAGTGACTGATTGCTCCATGTCATGAGGAAGAAGCACAGCCAAATGGAACATTTCTGAACACTTGACATCACTGGCAGTATTTTATCTGTGTTCCTATATTCACTAATAACACAAGCTACGCACAACTTTGTTTTCTTTCTTGGTTCTCACTAGAAATATTCAGTGTCAGTGTTGTGAGAAGTGTTCTACACACGCAGCAGATGTAGAATGACTCAAAAGAACCCCGGAACATTTTTTACAGAGGATTTATGTCAAATAAATCTCCTGATAAATGTAAATAGCAGCTGCCAGAAAAACATGAAAACCAGTCAGTGAGATGTTAATATTATGCAGGGAAAAATATTTGCAATTCGCAAAGTTCTCTTACCCACGTGAAGGGTAACTCCACTTTCGTGGGGAAAAAAATCAGCAAATAAAGAAAAAACAATATAGCGTATACAATTGTGACACAAATCATATTGTAATTGAATGTTATTTAAAATTACCTTTCCTTTTCAATCTGCAGCTGTTGTAATTTTCTGAAAATGCAAAGCAATATGGCTACCTACAGCTGTTCTGTACACAGAATGTACTGACCACACCCCGGAAACATCATTTCCTGCTTGTGTGATTGGCTCACCAATTTTACCAGAAGTCTGCCTAAGATATAATTCAGATTTCTGGTATCCCCTGCAACAAAAATGTCATTGTTGGTGAGATTCTCCCGATAGGAACATGTCTAAAGGGATGCAGGCCAAGCAGCTTTCCTCATTAGAGCCCTGCAGCTGCCACAGCTGACAGATAATTTTGAAACCACTCCCATTAGACCCACTCAGCACAGGAGTACAGAGGAACAAACAGGGATTTCTTCAGAATAACAAAAGGTAGGATCTATCTATCTATCTATCTATCTATCTATCTATCTATCTATCTATCTATCTATCTATCTATCTATCTATCTATCTATCTATCTATCTATCTATCTATCTATCTATCTATCTATCTATCTATCTATCTATCTATCTATCTATCTATCTATCTAGATATTTTTTTCTTTTTTTTTTTTAGCAGAGACCCTAGAGAATAAAATGGAGATTGTTGCAATACTTTATTTCACACCATATTTGCGCAGCGGTATTACAAACGCAATTTTGTGGGAAAAATAAACTTTTTTAAATAAAAAAATTAGAAAACAGTAAAGTTAGCCCAATTTTTTTCTGTAATGTGAAAGATAATGTTACGCCAAAAAAATAGATACCCAACATGTCTTGCTTCAAATTTACGCACGCTAGTGAAATTATTGGTTCTTTAATAATCTCCATAGGTGACGCTTTAAAAAGTTCTACAGGTTACCAGTTTGGAGTTACGGAGGAGATATAGGGCTAGAGATATTGCTCTCTCTCTAATGATCATGGCGATACCTCACATGTGTGGTTTGAACACCGTTTACACATGTGGGCATGACTTGCGCATTTGTTTGCTTCTGCACACGGGGGGGCATTTTCAATTATTTTTTCCTATTTATTTTATCTCTTATTTATTTTTTTTCCACTGTCCCTTAAAAAAAAATAAAAATTTGATCACTTTAATGTAAACATCCCTTGTAATATAAATAAGCAGGACAGGTCCTTTTTAATGTGAAATCTGGGGTCAAAAAATACCTCAAATCTCACATCTACCCCTAAAAGCAAAAAAAAAAAAAAAGGTGATAATATACTTGATTCCTATATGCTAATATAGTTGTGGATAGTATGCTAATACTCAAGCTTATAGGTGTTTTCAGCATCTCATTACCTAGCCAGGTGTGTAAGAGGGGACGAAGCAGTTCACAGAGTGAAGGCAGAGAACAGAGAACATGTCATACCAAGCGGCTATTACTCTGGGGGTAAGCGCTATATCTAATTTAATAGAAACCTATATTACCCATTTGTCCCTTTCCCAGAGAAGCTTATAGTGTGTTGTATTTAGCACATTCAAGCACAGACACACAAACATCCCTGTGACTCGCACACTCTATCTTTGCTGCAAGTTTGGCCAGAAAGCAATTTTTTAAATGGCTAAGGGCAAAACACAAAATTCTAAACAAATAAAGCGCAAGCATAACTACTTATCTCTGTCTGTGTTGTGCTTTTGGATATTCGTTTTGGCAGCAAAACGAATGATCCATGATCAGATTTGGACTTGTTATATCTCCATAGGCCTGTTTGCAAGAATTCTTGTATTTGTGCATGACTTTTCTTTTTTTTTTTTTTTTTAACATTACATTTTTTATTAAAGGTAAAAGGCATTAATACAAAAACTATGAATAGTTGTTTACAATGATATATTCATTTCAACACACAAAAGTACTGGAAGAGAGTTTATAGGTGTCTTGATGTTCTCAGACCAGTCCACCCCTAATGGGACCAAACTGCTGGCAAAGACTGGGCATCAATGTGAATATAGAGTTACACATACATGGAGCAAGAAGGAAAAAAACAAAACAAAAAAAAAAAACAACAAGAGTATAAAACAAGTAAATAACTACAAAGAGAATGTCAAACCTAAGATCAACATTAGAGATTACACTCCTTTAACCACTTTTCCACTAGAGCATTTTGCTGTCTTACGTCTGGGCCACTTTTTGCGATTCGGCACTGTGCAACTTTAACTGACAATTGCGCGGTCATGCGACGCCGTACCCAAACAAAATGTACGTCCTTTTTTTCCCCCACAAACAGAGCTTTCTTTTGATGGTGTTTGATCACCTGTGCGAATTTTACTTTTTGCGCTATAAACAAAAAAAGAGTGTTTATTTTTAACATTTTTTTTATATGAAATTCCCCCCAAAAAAGATGTAAAAAACAATTTTTTTTTAAATTTTTGGCCAATTTGTTTTCTGCTACCCATGTTTGGTAAAAAAAATCGCAATAAGCGTATTTTGATTGGTTTGCGCAAAAGTTATTGCGTTTACTAAGGGAAAGATTTCTGTCATTTTTGGTGTTTTTTTTTTTTAACGAGTAATGGCGGCGATCTGCGATTTTTTATTGCGGGACCGCGACATTGCGGCGGACAGATCGGACCCTTGACTGACATTTTTGACACTTTTGGGGGTACCAGTGACATTACTGCAGTAATCAGTGCTATAAATATGCACTGTTACTGTAAAAATGACACTGGCAGGGAAGGGGTTAATTTTATTAGAGAGGGAGGGGTAATGTATGCCTGGTGCTTACTAACGTGTGGGGGGGGGAGGTGACTGAGTGAGCCAGGGACAGATTGGATGTTCAGCTATGCTGAACACTCCGATCTGTCACTCCCTGTCACTTAGGAGATCCGCCCGCTCTGTTTACACAGGCGGGCGGATCTCTCCGCCCGCTCTGTTTACACAGGCGGGCGGATCTCCAAACTGGATTCCCTGACGATCGGGGCAGAGCAGCGGCGATCGCCGCCGCTCCTCCCCTGGCCCGACTCCCGCTGTGAATGAAAACAGCGGGAGCGTGCCTCTGGCGCCGCCTACAGGGGGAGGAGTCTAGCGACATAGTAGCAGCACAGTGGCTAGTGTTAAAGTGGTTAAGTATTGGGAAGCTTTATGGTGAGATAGCCAAATTATTGCCATTTATTTTTATAGGTAGTGGTGGATAGTGATGGACGAACATCGGCCAGGGCAGTTCGGGAACGTCAGCCGCAAATTTTTTCAAAAGTCCGCGAACCGCGAGTTTGCGGCGGGCCCCATTGACTTTAATGGGAGGCGAACTTTAAAAACCTTTAGGTCATATTTGCAGCCACAAAAGACGTACTAGCTGTGCACAAATAGTCCCAGCATATGGACAATGTAATAACAGAAGTATTGCATTTGGAAAAGTTGCCCTAAAGTTTTATTTTTTTTTTTTACAGCAAAATATATATTTTTTTTCATAAATCAGCCAGAACTGACAGCAGCCGGTAAATACATGTCAAATACATATAGGGTCCATTCACACATCTGTAAAATGGGTCCGCATCCATTCCACAATTTGGCGGAACCTTTACAGACCCATTGATTTTCAATTCCAGTCTGAAAAAATAGGCATTCACAGGATAAAGAAGTAAGTGTCGGCCATTCCAGGCCCCAAAAATTAGCCCACATGCATTTACCTGACACCTAAGAACGTTGTATTCTGTGGCTGAAGGTACATTAGGCATTCACAGGATACAGAAGTAAGTGTCGGCCAGTATTGGCCCCAAAAATTTGCCTACATGGGTTTACCTGTGGTGGTGTCTTTTGGGGTTAACACAGCAGAGAGTGAAGAGGGTGCAGATAGAGAGGATGAGGAGGGTGCAGAAGAGGAAGGCTGAGTGAGCCACTCAACCAAGTCTGGTGCGCCCTTTGACGTAATCGAACGCACCTTCTGAAACTTCACACTTTGGCTCTGGCCTACTGCTCCTGCCCTACCCCTACCACCCCTGCGTAAGTGTCTGATTCTTCCTCTGCCTGTCATGTTTTTAAATGACAAAAGTTTCTAGAGCATTGCAGTATATCTGGAAAAAGGTATATAACACCCGCTTCAATCTTTGGTATTGGGGGGCCACAGGTTTATCACACCAGTTCTACAAATAATTGGCTAGTGAGTTTGGCACTGTGTATCAGAGTTAACACAGCAAAAGAGGCAATATTGTTGCAGGACACAAATACACCAATGAAAGTATACTCAGATAACACCCCACTTCAATATGTGGTATTGAGGGGCCACTGGTTAATCACACTAGTTGTTTAAAAAATTGGCCAGTGAGTTTGGCACTGTGTGTATCAGACTTAACACAGCAAAAGAGGCAATATTGTTGCAGGACACAAATACACTTGTAAAAGTATACTCAGGTAACACCCCACTTCAATATGTGGTATTGGGAGGCCACTGGTCTATCACACCAGTTGTTCAAAAAATTGGCCAGTGAGTTTGGCACTGTGTGTATCAGACTTAACACAGCAAAAGAGGCAATATTGTTGCAGGACACAAATACACTTGTAAAAGTATACTCAGATAACACCCCACTTCAATATGTGGTATTGAGGGGCCACTGTTCTATCACACCAGTTGTTCAAATACACTTGTAAAAGTATACTCAGATAACATCCCGCTTCACTTTGTGGTATTGGGGGGCCACAGGTTTATTACACCAGTTCTACAAATAATTGGCTAGTAACTGTTGTCACTGTGTGCAGCAGAGTTAACACAGCAAAAGAGGCCACATTTTTGCAGGACTAAAATACACTTTGAGAAAAGTATACTGTTAAATAACACCCCACTTCAATATGTGGTATTGGGGGGCCACTGGTCTATCACACCAGTTGTTCAAAAAATTGGCCAGTGCGTTTGGCACTGTGTGTAGCAGAGTTAACACAGCAAAAGAGGCAATATTGTTGCAGGACACAAATACACTTGTAAAAGTATACTCAGATAACACCCCACTGCAATATGTGGTATTGGGGGGCCACTGGTCTATCACACTAGTTATAATACATTAAAAGTGCTTTTGTCACCGTTTGTAGTATTGCTGCAGCAACATTCAGTCACCACACCAGTCACAATGCTACACAGTGCACAATACAAATCCACTATAATATGCTTTCTATATTACAAAGTATATTATACCGTGGATTACACCCCTATATAGTGCACTGCACACCTATACCAAAAAAATTCCAGCCCTTTAAATGACTTTTGTGGACATTAACAGAGCGATTTTTTGTCACTGCAGATCTGTCCCCTGGGTGCCGCGAACATCGGAAAAAGTCCGTCTTTTTGCGAATTTGCGAACAAGCAAAATTTGCCGCGAACCGACCACCGGGCGAACCGCAAGGCCATCTCTAGTGGTGGAATAGTTCTTATATGCTAATAACAATTTGTATTGGGATTGAGTATTTAGTCTGGACATTACCGTTGATAAATTAGGTGCATCAGTGGATTTCCACAGATTGGAAATAGTGAGCCTTGCTGCTATCAATATGTGAACTACAATTGTATTATAAATTGTAGGATAGATATCAAGATCGATTCCTAGTAAAGCTGTGGATGGCGTGAGCTTGGATAGATTCCCTGTTAGATTTGGTAAAAAGGAGAAAACCAAATTCCAAAAACTTTGTAAGCATTTACAGATCCAAAGAATATGTGAGAGATCAAATCTTTTTGTTGCATCTCCAACATATAGGGGAAGAGGAAGGATATGTTTTTGATAATTCATAAGGAGTCAGGTACCATCTATTTATTATTTTTTGAGAATTGTCCCAGTGTTCAATACACAGAGGATTTACTGATTATCGAAAAAGATTTCTTCCATCTCTCCCAAGACATTTCTTGAGGTAGATCTTTTTCCCATTTAATCATATAGGAATCTTTGCTACCATACAGCTGGAATACTAATAGATCATAGAAGAAAGAAATACATTTCCTTTTTTGTTCATTATTATTAGTAAAAAAAAGTGCCAGATTTGTGAGGGGATTTCTACGTGGTTATTGGGATCAAAATCTGGTGTATTTGTTTATATTTTAAAACTCACCTTCCCCTGCAATCCCCCGCCTTCCTCCCCCGCTGTCCTTCCCCCGCCATCCTCCCGCTGTCCTCGAACTCGAGTTCCCGCCAAGAAGACCATTTTTTCGTCATTCGACGAATGAGCGAACAGCCAATGTTCGAGTCAAACTTATGTTCATCCCTAATGGTGTCCATTGACCTTCACCGAGGGTGGGTCTTCTGTCTGTGAGTGCACACTTCGTTTTTTTGCATTCTACTACTGTCTGAAGCTTGCATTCATAACAGTTGATCGGACCTTGCTCCCTACCACTTCACCAGGACAACATCTTCAAACTCTAACATCTGCACATGAACTACAGGGCTTTACGCCCTACACTATTGCTCGGTGCCCATTTTTTATCTTCAGACCACCATGGTCATTTAAAAAGATTATATTATGGTAATGGAATACATTTAGGATAATATACTGGAACTTCTGGAAACCATAACCCCAACCTGTAAGCTTTGCTTTATCATCCACATTCCACTTTAATCACAAGGGGAGCACAGCCTGTTTAAGTGTCTATACACATGGTTCATCTTTATGTAGCCCAATTGTGCTCAGAATGATTGTATAGTTTTCCACCTGGCTTTTCCCTAAGCTTAAAGTGTCACTAATCCCACCCCCAATAAATGGTGTAGTACATGCTATTCATACTCAGTCACTATGAGATTTGTTTTCTGTATTCTGCAAAAAACCTGGCTAAGTCAGCTGCTCTCTATCTCCATGTCATCTCATGTCCCCAATTCAGCTAGGGATTTTGAAGCTGTGGTGGCAACTCTGCACATGCTCAGTTTTCAGTGAATTTCAATGCTGACCATTTCCTCCCTATCACATCTGAGCAGCCCATGTGACTATACAATCACACATGTGGGTGTATACACAATGGTAAATGACAGCCCACTTCCTCCCTCTTCGTCCATGCCCACTAACCAGCTAAACACAATGAAGGCATGATATTACATGTTCATAATTGGAGGAATCATCTCCCTCTATGACATGGACAGGAGGGGTGTGACACAGCCTATGAGTGACAGAAATCCACCCACATCATGTTATTTCTGCAAAATAATAAAGATTGAATTTAAAATAAATATTTAAATGGCAATTTAAAATAGTTTATTGATATTATTTGCGTTTTCTCTGCATTCCAAAGGCTATTTTTTTTTTTTTAACAAGACCAGCAGCAGAGGACTAGAAGCTCCTCCTTCTTATGTTTCCCAGCTGTATATTGATTAGGAAAAAGGTACTTAGATTTTATTCATTTTTTTAAATAATTATAGTGTCATCATCCACCCACTAGAATTGCGCTTGTTCCTGCATTGCATATAGTGAACCCAGCCTTGGTAGCTTTTTGCATTGGCATTTATGTTCGTTTAGCCGCGTTTGCTTTTAGCAACGTTTTCCTGCCTCTATTTAAAATCAATGGTTCCCTATGAGAGCCGTCTTAGCTGATCCGACTTTCAGCCCATTGATTTGAATAGAAGTCGCATCCAAGTTGGATCATGATAATCTGACTTGTGCTCTGAGGATCTTGAATAGGAAGCCCATGCCAAAATTAAAAAAAAAAAAAAAAAAAACAGGGGGCCCCCTCCAAGATTCATACCAGGCCCCACGTCAAAAAGAAGAAAAAAAAAATTGGTGTGTGGTCCCCCAAGACCATACCAGGCCCTTCAGTCTCAATCTTCATTCTGGTATGGATTTTGAGGGGAATAAAAATGGTGTGAGGCCTCCCCACCACCCACCAAAATTTATATCAGACCCTTATTCGAGCATGCAGGCCGGCGGCAGGTCAGAAAAGGGGGGACAAGTGAGCGCCCCCCCCAGACCATACCAGAACTCTGCGCCCCCCACCCCAAAGCATCTTGTCCCCATGATGATGGGGACAAGGACCTCTTACCGACAACCCTGGGCGGTGGTTGTGGGGGGTCTCCAGGCAGGGGGCTTATCAGAATCTGGAAACCCACTTTAACAAAGGGGCCCCCTCATCCCAACCCTCACTATGTGAATGAGTATGGGGTACATTGTACCCCTACCCATTTACCCCAAAAAGGTAGTGTTGTGTAAATAAAAACAAGAGACGGTTTTGACAAGTCCTTTATTAAAAATCTTCCTCTGGTTTTCTCCCTCCAGTCTTCTTCCTCCAGGGTTCTCCCTCCGGTCTTCTCTGCCAATGCTGTCTTCCTTTCCGCTGCTGTCTGCTCTACCCCCAACCCGGTCCTCCTCCAAAGCTGTCTCCCATCATTGTGCCAACTCAGCTCTCTGTCGGTTCTTATATACCCATGGGGCATGGTCATCCAGTGACATAATTATGAAAGCTCGCCTGTTGTGATGTCACGTAATGTCACAATGGGTGGGGTCTCATGGTGACTTCCCGGATGGCCATGTCTCATAGCTATATAAGAACCAGCAGAGAGCGGAGCTGGCACAAAGACGGGAGACAGCGTCGGAGGAGGACCGGGTCGGCAGGGGAGAAGACAGCAGTGGCGGAGAAGACAGCAGCATCAAAGAAGACTGGGGGGAAGAACACCGGAGGGAGAAGAACGAAGGAAGAAGACTGGAGGAAGATTTTTAATAAAGGACTCCTCAAAACCATCTCTTATTTTTATTTACACTACACTGCCTTTTTTGGGGTAAATGGGTAGGGATACAATGTACACCATACTCATTCACATGGAGGGGCTGGGATCTGGGGGCCCCCTTGTTAAAGGGGGCTTCCAGATTACGATAAGCCCCCTCCCTGCAGACCCCCACAACCTGTCCAGGGTTGTTGGGAAGAGGCCTTTGTCCCTATCAACATGGGGACAAGGTTCTTTGGGGTGAGGGGGCGCAAACCCCCCCCTGCCCCAAAGCACCCACCCCCGTGTTGGGGGCATGTGGCCTGATATGGTCTAGGAGAGGGGGTGCTCACTCGTCCCCCCCCCTTTTCTGACCTGCCGTGCTTCATGCTTGGATAAGGGTCTGGTATAGATTTTGGGGGGTACCCCACGCTGTTTATTTTTATGTGGGGGTTCCCCTTAAAATCCTTGGGGGGGGGCCTTGCTGTTTTTTTTTTTCATTTTAAGATGGGGTTAATTGTTAGATCCATACCAGACTCAAAAGGCCTGGTATGGATCTTGGGGGGACCCCACACTATTTTTTTTTTTACATTTTGGCATGGGGTTTTCTTTCAAGATCCTCAAAGCAGAAGTCACACCACAAGTCATATCATCATGGTCTGACTTGGATTCGACTTCCATTCAAATCAATGGGCTCCTATAAGGAATCATTCATCTAAAAAAAAAACAAAAAAACTCTTGACAAAGCTTAACATTGTATCCTACGTTAAGCCACCTTTAGCAGCCTTTAGCAGGGTCAGATGTTTTTACAGCTGTGTAACGCCCCCCCAACCTCCAGAAGCCTGATGATGACCCCCAGAGTTAGGGAGGGCCGACATTCCTCCTCACGGTGCAGGTTACTAGGCATGGCGGGTGGCGTACAAGGTAGAAAGATGGGCGCCAGTTACTTTTATGCTTGACCAATGAGAAGTTTTTTTTTTTCCCCTAAAAACCAATGAGAAGTTTATTTCTCACAACAAAAAAATGTGGGAGAGAGAGGTAGGGCACAGGACACCCTTAGTCAAAAACAGCAGCAGGCTTGCAGATCAGCAGGCTCCTTAGACAAAAATGTAGAAAAGGTAGACAGCAGTACAGAAAAAGAGCCTTTAAGCTGGAACCAGCAATCTGTACATTGCAGCATAAGCTGTCTCCTATAGCAACAATATTCAACATACAGCAGGTGCAAGAACTCTCTGGATGATTCCATCTTGATGCTTTCCCAGGCTCTCCATTATTTCCCAGTCCATGGCAGAGTAACTTCTGGTCCTTCATCTTAGGTCTCCATCCTTTCCTTCATACCTCCAGGTAGTGAGCAGGCTCTTCCTTACAGAGCACTGAGCAAATGGCTAGGCCTCAGGCTTCATGCCTACCCAGCAGCAGCTGTTCCTCACACACCCGCCTAGACCGTAGTCTGGGTGGAAAACAGTGGCGGCTGGTGAAGTTTTAAGATGGGGGGGCGCAAGACCCCGCCCTTCTATTTTGGCCCCTCCCATTTCTCAGAAGCCACACCCCTTATAGACCCCACCCATTTTGTCCCCTGTATTTTGCTTCTCCCAATATATCACATATTAAGGGCTCCATCAGTACTAGTATATCCCATAATAGGGAGCAGGGGCCCTATTATGGGATACACTGACAGAGTGGCACAAACCCCACAGTACAGGCCCCTTGTACAAACCCCACAGTACAGACTCCCTAGCACAAACCCCACAGTACAGGCCCCTTGTACAAACCCCACAGTACAGACCCCCTAGCACAGACCACACAGTACATGCCCCCTTTCAATGTAGTGACCAGCGTACATGCCCCCTTTCAATGTAGTGACCAGCATACATGCCCCCTTTCAATGTAGTGACCAGCGTACATGCCCCCTTTCAATGTAGTGACCAGCTTACATGCCCCCTTTCAATGTAGTGACCAGCGTACATGCCCCCTTTCAATGTAGTGACCAGCGTACATGCCCCCTTTCAATGTAGTGACCAGCGTACATGCCCCCTTTCAATGCAGTGACCAGCGTGCATGCCCCCTTTCAATGCAGTGACCAGCGTGCATGCCCCCTTTCAATACAGTGACCAGCGTACATGCCCCCTGCAGAGGTATGGCAGTGGGAGAGATGGGATCAGGCAGAGGGATGGTGGTGGGAGAGATGGGATCAGGCAGAGGGATGGTGGTGGGAGAGATGGGATCAGGCAGAGGGATGGTGGTGGGAGAGATGGGATCAGGCAGAGGGATGGAGGTGAGAGAGATGGGATCAGGCAGAGGGATGGTGGTGGGAGAGATGGGATCAGGCAAAGGGATGGCGGTGGGAGGGATGAGGGCATGAGGCAGAGAGGGATGGCAGTGGGAGGGATGGTCATGGGATGAGGCAGAGCAGAGGGGGATGGCGGTGGAAAGGCTGGATGGATGGATGGTCATGGGATGAGGCAGAACAGAGGGGGATGGCGGTGGAAAGGCTGGATGGATGGATGGATGGTCATGGGATGAGGCAGAGCAGAGGGGGATGGCGGTGGAAAGGCTGGATGGATGGATGGTCATGGGATGAGGCAGAGCAGAGGGGGACGGCGGTGAAAAGGCTGGATGGATGGATGGTCATGGGATGAGGCAGAGCAGAGGGGGATGGCGGTGGAAAGGCTGGATGGATGGATGGTCATGGGATGAGGCAGAGCAGAGGGGGACGGCGGTGGAAAGGCTGGATGGATGGATGGTCATGGGATGAGGCAGAGCAGAGGGGGATGGCGGTGGAAAGGCTGGATGGATGGATGGTCATGGGATGAGGCAGAGCAGAGGGGGATAGCGGTGGAAAGGCTGGATGGATGGATGGTCATGGGATGAGGCAGAGCAGAGGGGGACGGCGGTGGAAAGGCTGGATGGATGGATGGTCATGGGATGAGGCAGAGCAGAGGGGGACGGCGGTGGAAAGGCTGGATGGATGGATGGTCATGGGATGAGGCAGAGCAGAGGGGGATGGCGGTGGAAAGGCTGGATGGATGGATGGTCATGGGATGAGGCAGAGCAGAGGGGGACGGCGGTGGAAAGGCTGGATGGATGGATGGATGGTCATGGGATGAGGCAGAGCAGAGGGGGATGGCGGTGGAAAGGCTGGATGGATGGATGGTCATGGGATGAGGCAGAGCAGAGGGGGACGGCGGTGGAAAGGCTGGATGGATGGTCATGGGATGAGGCAGAGCAGAGGGGGATGGCGGTGGAAAGGCTGGATGGATGGATGGTCATGGGATGAGGCAGAGCAGAGGGGGATGGCGGTGGAAAGGCTGGATGGATGGATGGTCATGGGATGAGGCAGAGCAGAGGGGGACGGCGGTGGAAAGGCTGGATG
Source organism: Pelophylax lessonae (assembly GCF_965119305.1). Taxonomy (NCBI): domain Eukaryota; kingdom Metazoa; phylum Chordata; class Amphibia; order Anura; family Ranidae; genus Pelophylax; species Pelophylax lessonae. Next base: position 92,048,562 of record NC_138769.1, on the reverse strand, counting down.
GATGGATGGATGGTCATGGGATGAGGCAGAGCAGAGGGGGATGGCGGTGGAAAGGCTGGATGGATGGATGGTCATGGCCCATGATGACCATCCATCCAGCCTTTCCACCGCCATCCCCCTCTGCTCTGCCTCATCCCATGACTCATGGGATGAGGCAGAGCAGAGGGGGATGGCGGTGGAAAAGCTGGATGGGTGGTCATGGAGGACTGACAGGACAGGAGGACCACGGACCTTCTTCCAACAGATGACCTCCGGTGGTCTGGTCTCCTCTCCGGTGCCGCCGTCACTCCCGTCCGGTGTCCACCCGACTCCATCGCCCGCGGTCCGGTCCACTGCTGCGAGTGACGTCAGCGTTGGATGTCCTGGATGCTGTGATTGGTCCAGGCTGGAGGCTGGACCAATCACAGCCAGGAATCCACGAAGTGGGGGTTTCCAAGGAATCTGCCTTGCGCCCAGGTTACGTCCCCCACGCCCCCCAGAAGGCAGCCAATCGGCTCCTCTTCTGGGTGGTAACCCCACCCCCCCACCCCCTCCACATCGGCTGGCGGCGGCGGCGAACACAATTTTTTTTTTTTTTCAAACTTTATTGCTCGTTTTGCAATCTTTTTTTTTTTTTTTTATCTTTTTTTTTTTTCTTCCTTTTCTCAGGGGGGGCGGCGCCCTGGCGCCCCCTATGCACCGGCCGCCACTGGTGGAAAAGGATAAAGAACACCTGACTTACTGTAAATAAATACCTTCTCCCATCATGCTCAGTGACCAGTGTTATTGGCTGAGAAAAGTATACATATCCTTAACCTAGACTCACTGTAATTCATCACACTAATGCCAAAGGTAACAGTGCCACCTATTGACAAAGGGAGAAGCCACTGCTAAACCTTAGGAGGAAAATCCAATGATCACAAAGACTACAAATTAGCCAGGCTAGCTGCCACCTAGCACAGCTAAATTTATTAGCAGCCCTGTTTAGGACAAGGGTTCTACAGCTGTAACACCGGTCCTCAGAACGCTCTGGTCCTGGTTTTTTTTGCAGCTTGAAAACACCTATGCCACCTACAGCGCCTAAAAGCCTGTGTTTGCATGTGACCATAGAATAACATGGAGAGGAGTTTTTACGCTGCAAAAAAAAAGTCTGACGCTGGTAAAAGCATCTATAAAAACGCCCTGTGTGCATGGGTTCTGACACTGTGAAGCTGGACATTGATCTGGATCTAGAGAGTCTGTAAGTGATCTGCTATGGTATCTGGGACCCCTAATCCTCAACTTAATAGTTCTGCAATTAAACTTTTAAAAAGACGTGAGTGACGCCCAATATTTATTCTCAATCCCCCCATTTTTGCCTAGGGGGAAATGATAGCCCGCCCCTAGCCTCTGGAGGTGCTATCCTGCCTTCAGAGTGTCAGAGGGGTACTACATTTACTTGCATTTATTCCCCAGGTGGTGTCAGACCACTAACCTTGCCCAGGGGAGCTCCTAGTACTCATTTGGTGCTCCCCATACACTACCTGTGTCTCAACTAGCTACTCAGTAAGAGACAAGGACCTATATTAAATCTGGGGATAGACATTTGACCTCTCTGTAGCACCACTCCCAAAGGAGCTGCTGGTTACGGGTCCCCCGGGGTTACCATTAGCAACAGTAGAACAATCGAGCATTTTCCAAGTGTTTTTACCTCATACAAGAATCAGTCCAGTTTCTTTGGTTTTTATGTTTTATTAGGAACTTAGATAGGAGAAGGGATGAGCGGGATACTCCAACTGAATAGAACTATGTACAATAGGCAGGGACGACTTGAGTAAATGCTGGTTAACGTATGTTAATGCTGAGTAACACTGAAATTGAGCTAGTCACGGCAAGGCTGCTGGTTTCAGTTTGTCACAAGCTGTGACGCAGAACTGAAGTAATTCTCTGAGGTAATCTGTACTCTAAAGTTATCTGTACTCTGAAGCAACTGAACTGGACTGCTGAACAACTTCAGGGCCCTTCCTGGCACCCCCTTTGTTCCTAATCTTCAGGGTTCACTACACGGCACCCCCTTTACTGTAACAGGGAGCTGGCTTCTTAATCCCCTGACTTCTCTGGAGTGGTCCCCTCCCTTAGGCAGACCCCTAGGCAGATCCCTTGGTACTCACGATACTGTTTTTCCAAAAGTCCTCTGCCCAACAGCTCCACTGGTCAGCACACTGAATCCTCTGCAGCTCAGCTCCACTCCTGGTCCCTAGGCCGACTGCCTGGACAACCTTCCTCACTCTGCAGGAGGAGAGACAGTCGTCCACCTCCTCCTGGGACTTTGCTCTTGCCAAAAAACACCCTGTCACATGCCCCCTCTGGATTTATTCCCAATTCCAGGATGCATTGCGGCCATGCCGGCCATTGGGACAGTCATAAACCCTGGTGTGCTATTGGTTAGGTTTCCTCCACTGTCCAACAAGCTCCCTTATTGGATACAGTGGGGGGACTCCCTAAGACCCAATGAATAACACCTGGAAACATGTGACAGACTAAACTTACAGATCAGGCTCTCCTGATAAGCAGAAAGAGCCACCCAATGTGTTTACCTAGCTAGGAGGGTGCTACATCTCTAATACACTTTTGGCCACCACAACCTGTAAGCAATTCTCTTTATCTTCTTTAGGGATGATCGAACTTTTCAAAAGTTTGGTTCGGCCAGAACATCCGAACTTCCGGAAAGTTCGGCCCGGATTTCAGAACCCCATTGAAATCAATGGGACCCGAACTTCGGTAATCAAAAAACACCATTTTGAAGCCCTAAAACCCAATAAATGCACCTAAAAAGTGCCTAGGGTTCTGGGTCATACCCCAGGGACTATTAATCAAAAAGTTCTTAAAAAGTGTCATTTTTGATAGAGAGCCAATTATTGAAAAAAAAAAAAAAAAATGTCTTTGGATTTAGTATCTGGGGGGTCTAAAAGGTGTACCTGTGAAGTTTCAGCTCTGTAGCATGTCCAGAACCATAAAAAATACTGGTTTAGTAGCAAGCGTTTTTTTAGGCATTTTTTGGGGTCTTTTCAGGCAGGCAAAACATCTGAACTTGTGTATATGAGTATATATACCACTATACACAAGTTCAGATGTTTTGCCTGCCTCCAAAGAACCCCAAAAAATGCCCAAAAAAACGCTTGCTACTAAACCGGTAAGGTGTGAAAAGCGAGAAGCCACTAACCTGTTCTATAAGTGACCTAATACAAACGATCTTTTTTTTATGGTTCTGGACATGCTACAGAGCTGAAACTTCACAGGAAAAACTTTTAGACCCCCCCAGACACAAAATCACACAAAAAAAGTTCTTAAAAATTGTCATTTTTGATAGAGAGCCAATTATTGAAAACATTAAAAAAAAAAAAAACTTAAAAAAAAAATAATAATAATTCTTTGGATTTAGTATCTGGGGGGTCTAAAAAGTGTACCTGTGAAGTCACATGTAGCATGTCCAGAACCATAAAAAAAGATCATTTTATTAGGTCACTTGTAGAACAGGTTAGTGGCTTCTCGCTTTTCACACCTTGCCGGTTTAGTAGCAAGCGTTTTTTGGGCATTTTTTGGGTTCTTTGGAGGCAGGAAAAACATCTGAACTTGTGTATAGTGGTATATATACCACTATACCACTATACACAAGTTCAGATGTTTTGCCTGCCTCCAAAGAACCCAAAAAAATGCCCAAAAAACGCTAGCGTCAAAAAAAAAAAAACGATTGTTTGTTTGTTTTTGGAGGCAGGCAAAACATCTGAACTTGTGTATAGTGGTATATACACACACGTACTTATATATATTTTACACTTAGACATATATAGGTGTTATAGGAGCATAACCATATTAGTGTAAATGATTTCATTAGCGCAAGTATAGTGTTCTGCTACTTTCACACCTATATATGTGTATGTGTATATATACATATAAGTATGTGTGTATATATACCACTATACACAAGTTCAGATGTTTTGCCTGCCTCCAAAAACCCCCAAAAAATGCCTGCAACAACACACCTGGGCCTTTTTTTTGGACGCTAGCGTTTTTTTGGGCATTTTTTTGAGTTCTTTGGAGGCAGGCAAAACATCTGAACTTGTGTATAGTGGTATATATACACACATACTTATATGCATTTTACACTTAGACATATATAGGTGTGATAGAAGCGTAACTATATTGGTGTTAATTATTTCCTTAGCGCAAGTAGTTTTTTTCTGCTCCTTTCACACCTATATATGTCTAGGTGTATATATACATACATGGGTGTGTATATATACCCCCTATACACATGTTCAGATGTCATGCCTGACTCCAAACATGTGCTCAAAAGATCCCTATAGACGCCTGCAGCCAAAAAAAATGCTGACGGGGGCGAAGCCATATTACTGCAGCGAAAGTGACACAAGAGAAATTAGCTTTTCTCTATAGCGGTCACCCTGATATGGAAGGGTTTGGTCAACCTGCCATAGCAGTCACTGTCAGTTAACCCTACACTACACTACGCTCACCTTACACTTAACACTTTCCCTACAGAAACTGAATAAATTAAAGCTAACTAAAGTGTAAAAGAGCACCCTAACTACACTAGATATCCCTTTCCTCACACTAATAAATGCTAAATGACACTTTGTAGCAGAAGTCCACGAAATGCTTCCACTCTCTTCCATGTCCCTGTATAACAATGCTAGGAATTTGCCGGGGCTATCTTATATACTGGGGGGACGTATTCACTAATGATAGGTCTATGGACCCCCTAGTCACTCCAATCACATTCCTAGCATTCTCCTGCCCCCTCAATTGGCTTTTGCTAATGGTTCTGGTCCAATCATGGGCTTTTAAAGCCCATTTCCTGTCCCATTGCATGTTGGTCGGTTCTGGTTGCCGAATTCCAAACTTTTTGGGCAAAAAGTTCTAAATTCGGCCGAACCTCGAACAGCCAATGTTCGGGTCGAACCGATAGTCGACCCGAACCGTTCGATCATCCCTAATCTTCTTTCCACCGGTGCAAACGAAATAGCTAGAATTTTGCTGCTACAAAAGTATTTTACCGAATGCATCCACCACTGGTCTGGTCTGAACTAAAGTTCACCATTAGCCTACAGGTATATTTTTTGAGGCATTCCACAGAACAATGGAGAGAACATGTACAGTAAACTCCTTGATGGTGTCCCGTTTCAGAAATGAGTCTTGGTCCCCATTGCTCTAGAGCTACAGTGCAAAAAAAGTACACCACAATCACTGTGATCCAATGTGTTATTTAAAAGTTCAAGGTGTTCTCAAGTGATATCAGAGGTCTGACCTCAAACTTGCGAGAAACATCGTCAGTCACTGTGACATACAGTAATGTACAGTACATGAACTAAGTGACTCAAGTACGTTGGGAGTTCAGCGTAGCTGTCAAGCAGATAGTATAACAAGCTTTTCTGGAAGAACAAGGATGTTGTGACGTTGGGGAAGGTGAATGATGGGGTTGGCTCAGTTCCATGATCAGTGTGTCCTTAGCCTATATTTGTTATGGAATCAGGATTACAATATTTGATTGAAGCTTGCAGCACACAGATTTGGCCAGACATTTACATTCTTTGTCAATGACAAAATCCTAACGTTCTAAATCAAAATTGTCTTAGTAATTTTCCCAGGTTATTTGCACTTTACAAACATTTATCATGCTTAATGATAAAAGCCTGAAGAGGAGCACAAACAAGTATAGGTTTTATTATGTTTTTTTTTTCTGGAGGGAGGAAGGACTAAAATGTAAATGTCTTTCTAATGAAATATGGACCAAAACAGCATTATGTGGGGATTATTTAATGCGGCAGGGTAATAAACAAGTGGCAACAACCTATAACAACCAATCAGAACTCATCTTTCACGTTAACTGTGCTGTTGTGTGGGTTTAAATACATACACATATCAAAGAAAACCTGTCATGAAAAAGGCAGAAAGCCATTGCTTAAAGCTTAAGTTTAGTTCAACAATGTTTTACAAAAATTACCACAAGGGACATTATTTACTGTAAATGCATTGTGTCCCTTGTGCTTTTGGCTGCGGATTTAGTTGAAATCTTTCATTCTTTGACTCTTGTGCTGCAGGGGTTAACAAAGCCAAGGGACTTATTGTATGCCACTCATCAAGGGCTCTGGGTATGCCCACCCTTTCCACCAACCTCCTTCATTCCTAGATGCTGTACTATAGGTTCTATGAATGTAAAATGATCTATGAATGGAGGACAGGCAGATGAAGGAAAGGGCTACCAATTCACCATTTTGAGCACCATCTGTTTAGGTCAGTGGTGTCAATTTCAATTTCATTGCAGGCTGCATCAGCATTATGGTTGCCCTCAAAGAGCTAGTTCTATTTGAAATAATAGATGTCCAGATTACCCTGCCCCCCCCCCCTTTTACATCAAATGTCAAGAGCCCCCCACCATTAGAAGTAAAGTGTCCCCCACCCTCCCTTACATCACAGAGCACCCCCCTTACCTTTTGATGCTGCTGGGAAGAAGCTGGGGGCAGTGAGGGTAGCAGGAAGTGCAGGGTCTAGAGGAGGACCAGAGAAGGGCTGATTACTGAGACCAAGGGAGGCAGATGAGGGTGTGCTGGGGCTGTACAGAGAGGCACAGGATCTTCAGGAGGAGTTATGTCCTCCTCTCTGCTGCCAACTTCTGAGACAAGGTGGGGGCTTAAACAAGGTGCAAGAGGGGTACAAGGGCCGCATAAAATGGCCTAGCGGGCCGGATTCAGCCAGCGTGCCTTGTGTTTGACACATGTAGTCTCCAGGAAGCAGTAGAGCTGATCCACTAAGTGACAGAATGGTCATCCTGGCTGTACTTTGTGGCTGAACAATATTGCAAATCTTTTGGCAGGTAAAATCATGACCATTTATGCATTTCAGCTCTGTATCTCGTTCTTTGCCCGGAATCCCACTTTAGCATTGAGTGAATACAGTATGCCCTTCCTTTGTGGTAAATTTACTAAGTTAGCTACGGATTCAATAATTAGTTTCAGACCTAATAACAAATGTTTTGCTTCTGATTGTGACTTATTATTGAGCTGCAGGGTACACGTCAGTTATGTAAATACCATATCCATATTAGATGTATCTTTATGGGCTGTCATCATACTCCTTAAAAAGTAACTAGGAAATAAATAGTCACAGGTTATTTTATTTATAGCTACAGTCATGCACATGCATCATGTTAAACTGTTGTGTCTCCTGGACTATAAAATTTAGCAGTTTTTATATTTAGACCCATCACACCACAGAACATAGTAAAATTTTACAGCGGTGCCCCACTGTGTGTTAATGTCGATACTGTTCCGCGAGGTTAACAATTGTTGTGAAACTAAAACATTGGCGTATCTGCTAGACCAGGTCTTCACAACATTGCTGGGTTCACTAGAGTGCGAATAACCTTTAGACTGGGTTTCATTGCCAACTATTAATAAGATGGTGGTCTTTAGTCATACATATATTTTCCCTCTTCTTCTCTACACTGCAGACTGTGTACCTAAACTCATTTTTTTAATGGAACTCCTGGAAAATGGCTATATACTGTATGCTGAAAGAGATTTCCCCATGAGTTTTGTAGAATTTTGGAGACTAAACAATATTGCACAACTATTTTTGATAAATGAACAGGATTCTGCCTTTTGGTGCTTACTCTGTTTTTAGTATTATTATATTATATTATTATATTAATTATCGTTATACGATCATATTATTGAATGGTTAGGAGGCCCCTTAAAAATAACCAAACTCTAGAAGCTGTGCCCAAAAAAAAAGGCTAATCGCCAGTATTGCCTGTGGTCTCTCTGCAACTGATCTTTACTCCATTACTGTTTTGCAATGCCTTGTTCTGCATGGTCTGGGGAATTCATAAAGAATATCTGTTGGAAATAGGTACATGAGTTTGAGGCAAGTGTGGGTAGGTGCAGCATGATGCTGTGGCAGAGAACACTGAGTCCAGGTGTAGAAAACAGAACTGTGTTGAAATTGAGATTCGGCAATACACAACAAGCCTGATGGGAATGCAACCCGACCAGGAGCACTCACAGGGTGTAACAGCAATGAGTGTAGCAGTAGGTCTCAGGTGTGCCAACATTGTCAGTCTCAAGTTGCAGAATGGGCCTGGCCAGTCCGTACCCAAGTGGGGAGGCTTCAAAAGAAGTATGGTACTTTCCCTACTTGTCTGGAACCTCTCCCTGATCCTAAGCACTGTCCCTGACAGATGTAAGACCCGTTCCTTCTCCAGCCACATGTGAAATGTGCGCCATACCCGAGTTCCAGGGTCTTAACCGCTTCCCGACCACCCGCCGCCTTTTTACTGCGGCAGGGTGGCTCTTCTGCGCAAACCGACGTAGACCTACATCGGTCGTTCACAGGAAGCTAGGGGATGTGCTCCCACCCCCACTCGGCAGTGGGGAAGCCGATGCATGGGTCAGGTGGCTCCAATAGCCACCTGACACCCGCGATCGCTCCCCACTGAGAGAGAAGGACGGTTGGCTGTTGTAAACACAGCTGACCGTTCTTCTCCCTGCAATGATCATAGAGCCCATGTGATCCTTCTCTATAGGATCACATGTCTCTATGGTCATTTCAGAAGCCACGCCCCCCCACAGTTAGAATCACTCCCCTAGGCTCACATTTAACCTCTTGATCACCCACAGGGTTAACCCCTTCCCTGCCAGTGTCATTAGTACAGTAACAGTGCATATTTTTAGCACTGATTACTGTAGTAATGTCACTGGTACCCCCAAAAGTGTTAAAAATGTCGGATAGGGGTCCGATCTTTCTGTCGCAATGTCGCAGTCCTGCAAAAAATCGCAGATCGCCGCCATCACTAGTAAAAAAAAAAAAACAATAAAAATGACATAAATCCTTCCCGTAGTTAGTAGACCCAATAATGTTTGCGCAAACCAATCAAGATACGCTTATTGCGATTTTTTTTTTTTTACCAAAAATATGAAGCAGAAAACAAATTGGCCTAAAATGTTAAAACATTTTGATTTTTAATTTTTTTTTTGAGAATGTCATATTGCAGAATGTGAAAAATATTGTTTTTTCTTTTAGAAATTGTCGCTGTTTTTTTTGTTTATAGGGCAAAAAATAAAAATCGCACAGGTGATCAAATACCACCAAAAGAAAGCTCTATCGGTGGGAAAAAAAAGGACATCAATTTTATTTGGGTACAGCATCGCATGACCGCGCAATTGTCTATTAAAATAACACCGAATCGCAAAATAGGGCCTGGTCAGGAAAGGGGCAAATCCTTCCGGTCTTAAAGTGGTTAAACAGACTCTGTCTGACCCAAAATGGCTGCCAAAGTAACGTGGGGAGCCAGCATCCAATCTGCTGTCTCTCTGTTAACCGGGAAATTAAAGAAGAACTAGGTTCCTCTCGACTTTGCCACCGCGAATGAGTGCCACCAGCAGTGGAGAAAACTAGACTGTACCTGCCCACACAAGCACTAGCATTTGTCTTGCAGAGGCACAGTTTTTAACTGGATTGTCAGAGCCTGATGGGGATTCAGACACACTGGTTCTGTTACAGTGGTTCTAAAGTCTAAAAGTTTTTTTTATGCTCTCTCTGTATTAGGGTAAAAAAAGCCCCACTACCTGCCTTATCCCCCTCTGGTCCCTACACATTTACCTGCCTCCATATCTCCACTCCACTGCTCTCTCTGGCTGCAGCACTGCTTCCCTCACTTTATGCTTTCACTGAAGAAACTGAGAGCAGTGAAACTATAGGTTCCTGCTGCTGTCAGTCAAACTCCTGTGAGGAGAGAGATGGGGCATGGCTTACTGGCACTGTGTGTGTCTGTGGATGCACATAGCCTGGCATGGGAGCATGTACACAGGGGTGTTATTAAAAAACAAAGACTTTAGTATCACTTTAAGAACTACCTAAATCTTCGCACGTTTTGGTAAAGCTCCTGAAATTGGCAGCAGGCCTTTTTAAAGATTCCACAATAATACTAAGTCATGTTGAAGTGGAATTTCAGCACAACCATTGAAACTCAGTGTGTTTCAACTCTTGATAAAACCTTTTTGTTGTGACAAATAAAATGTACAACTCAACCAATCCCTGCAGCTTGGTACTTTCACCCTATCATTCTTTACAAGATGAACTTCTCAGGTCCTTGCTGAGGCCCTACAGGACAACAGAGAGCCACCACATTCCAGGAATCATTTGATTTATTTGGAACATACTCCATTTTTTGAGTCCAGCGCTCCACCATCTTAATTTCAGGTTGTTTTTCTGATGCAGTGTTTAGTATTTATAGCTTAATACTATTATTTTGAGTGTGGGCAACACTCTTGTAAACCCACATTTTTTTTTTCAACCTGAAATGCGTATGCATCGCATACTAGCTCATTATGAAATACTTACCTTAGAACGAGCCCCCGCCGTGCCGCCCGCTTACCTCTATGACGGGCGACATGTTCAGTCGCCCGTCTTCCGGGATTGTGGCATCCGGCCATCTGATTGGCCGGAGCCGCGGTGACGTCACTCCCGCGCACTTGCACGGGAGCCGACGGTCACGGTACGGGTCTCTGAAGGAACGGCACCAGCGGCTGTTTCTTCAGAGCGCATGCGCCAGTGATGTCACTGGCTGCATGTAAGGTAAATATCTCCTAAACGGTGCAAGTTTAGGAGATATTTACAGTACCTTAGGTAAGCCTTATCATAGGCTTACCTATATGTAAAAGTTGCAGAGGAGGGTTTACTTCCTCTTTAACACATTTTGTAGCAACTTAGGCTACTTTGTAGAAGGGTGCAGCGTGGTGCGGTTGCAGTAGCTCACACACAGACCAGTTGTAAATAGAAAGAACTTGTATTGTAGTCAACAATTCACAACAAGCCGGCAGAAGGCAGCCCAACCGGGAATACTCACAGGTGAACAGCAGATTGTAGTAGAGCAGATCTCAGCCAAACTGACAGCGTCTGTCTTGAGGGGTGGAATGCGGTCTGGGTAGTTTGAGTGGATCCCTATTCTCTCCCTACTCGGCTGGAACATTTCCCAGCCGCTATTACTGTCCCTGACAGACGGATCATCTGGCTGTCAGTATACTACCACATGTTAAATGCGTGCCAGGGTCTTAAACAGATTTTGCCTGACCCAAGATGGTTACCAGAGTCACATGGGTTGTCAGGATCGAACCGGATCACTTCCAAGGTGATCCAGGAAACCATAGAGGAACCATGTTCCTCTTGACTACCTTCCTTGGATAAGGTCTTTATACACTAACCTGAAGAAGTATTAATATTCTTGCTGCTAAAAACACTGCATCAAAGAATATAACAAGTGCAATAGGAGTGCCTCAGCTGAAATATCACAAGGGTATCAAAATATTTTTGACCACCAAAACTGCACAGCATTGGTTTCGTCTATGCTATCAAAAGATCTTTAGACCCATCTTCTAAAAAGATAAATTTTTTCTTGATATTTAAAGGAGAAGTATGCAGTTTGTAAAAATTAAATCTATACTCACCGCTATGCTGAAGCATCGGTATAATGCTGCAGCTGTCCCACTTCGGCTCTAAGCCTGAGAACTGACTGTTCACATAACTGCTGATCACTCGGTTCTTGGTCTGCTCAGAGTAGAGAGCAGTGACTGACAGTCACTGCTCTATGATCTGCTCCTCCAAGGCTCACTGGAGCACTGGATGGGGGGAGGGCACAGCTTGCTCCAGCTCTCAGTTGCATGCTGAGAGATACAGCTAGCTGATAATCAGGCAGCTGGATAGATCCCACCAATATTATTAGGATTCTTCCAAAGCCTGGAGCAGCTCCGCCATATTACGAGCAAAAGCCCCCTATCAGCTGACTCACAAAAGTAAGTGTACTCCAGTGACCCACAAGAGACGTTTGACCAAACAAACTTTGACCATACTTCTCTTTTAAATACAGTCTACACTACAAAGCAGTTGCTCCTGTGTTCTCAGTCCCTCTTTCCTATTTTTCTCTCCAAAGAAGTTCATTCTCTTGGACATATCATTTAGATGCATATACTCTGACAGGAAGGCTCCTTTCACACAGGCTTTCCGATCAAGTCCACCTGTCAGTTTTCAGGCGGACCGGATCAGATGCTCCATGCAACTGTATGGAGCAACGGTGACATGTCTGCTGATGCCCACTGCTATCTGATTAGATCCTGTCTGTGAAATCCAGATGGATAGAAACCTTATTTTCCATCCATCTGAAGGATCGGATCATCTGATCCCACCGTTTTCATCTGATCTTCCATAGAGGAGAGCAGGGATCTGACAGGTCTGTCTCTGCAAAGTAAGTGGAGATGGACCTGCCATCCGCCTGCTCAGCAGGGATTGGCGGATCAATCCCTGCTGAGCAAAATGGAGTCCGCCGGGCAGAAAGCCTGTTTGAAAGGACCTGAAGAGAATACCAGTAAATTAAAAAAATCAAATCATCTCTTAGAAGTGTAGCATCCTCCTGGGTAGGTGCTAGGAAAAGTATATTGTGGCCCGGTCTGCTTATCAGGGGGGCCTGATCATTCAGCTAGGCTGTCATGTGTCTCCAGGTGTGTCTGTTGAGTCTGGGGAGTCTCCCCGCTGTGTCCAATGAGGGCTGTTATTGGACAGTGGAGGAAACCTAGCCAATACCACACCAGGGCTTGTATCTACCCCAGAGGGCGGAGTCTGCAGCAATGCACCCTGGGATGGGGTATAAGTCTGAGGGGAGCACATGACAGAGGGTCTTTAACGGGAAGCAGGAGGAGGCTGACGGCTGTTCTCCTCTTGTCAGAGGAAGCAAGTGTGTCCTGGGCAGTCGGCCTAGAGGACCGGAGGTTGAGCTGGGCTGCAGGAAAGGGATCCAGAGTGCTGTGGACCAAATGGAGCTGCTGGGCAGAAGTTTCCAGGAAAAACAGTGTTGTGAGTACTCAAAACTGCCCTGGGGTCTGCATAGGAAAGGGAACCACTCCAGAAGGTCAAAGGGATCCGGGAGTCAGCTAACCAGTAGAGAGGTCTAGAGAAAGGGGGTGCCAGTGTCTAAGCCCTGAAGAGAAGTGAGAGAAAAGGGGACGCCGGTGTGGGCCCTGAAGTGTTCAGCAGTGCAGCAGTATACAAGTAGCTACCTCAGCACGGAGTGCTTAAGGGAGCTTAAAGAGTATTTTTTTTATCCAGAAAAGCAGTCACAAATCAGTTCAGTTTTAACAGGCATCAGGCCAGCGTTAACCAGCGTTATCTGGCATTGACTGCCATCTTGCCAGTGTCAAGTCAGCGCCAATCAGCATTTTTCAAGTGTCCCCACCAAGTTGTACATAGTTGAGCCAAAGGAGTATCCCACTCATCCCTTCTCCTACCCAAGTTACAAAATAAATACAAAAAACCCAAAGATACTGGACTGGTCATTGTCTCAGTGCTCACACTTGAAAAAACATGCTCAAAGGGACTTTTGTTGCACCCGGTGGCCCAAGGGGGACCCATATCCAGCAAAACTGCTGGAAATATTTCTACAGAAGTAAAGCTGCATTGATATGAGAAATTAAAAAGAGGGGCTTTAAATCATTACAGATTCCTCTTGGTGACTGGTTCTCTTTGTTACTTTATGGTCTTTTTCCATGAAGTAATCCTGTAGGTGAGTAGTAATAGGGCACATAGGTAAAACGTGCACATGGATTTTTGGCATTACTTTAACCACTTTAGGACCGGAGGATTTTCCTGCTTTATGTCCAGGCCACTTTTTGCAACTTGGCACTGTGCGACTTTAACTGACAATTGTGCGGTCATGCAACGCCGTACCCAAACAAAATTTACGTCCTTTTTTTCCCACAAACAGAGCTTTCTTTTGGTGGTATTTGATCACCTCTGCGCTTTTCATTTTTTGCGATATTAATAAAAAAAGCGACAATTTTGAAAAAATAACAATATTTTCCTACTTTGACAGTTAAAAAATATCCAATATATTCAATTTTTGTCATATATTTAGGCCAAAGTGTATTTAGCTACATGTCTTTGACAAAAAAATTCTCAATGAGCGTATTTTTAACCGCTTTAAGACCGGATGATTTTACCCCATTCCTGACCAGGCCATATTTTGCCAATAGGCACTGCGTAACTTTAACGGACAATTGCACGGTCGTGTGACACTGTACCCAAATTAAATTTATGTCTTTTTTTTCCCCACAAATAGAGCTTTCTTTTGGTGGTATTTGATCACCTGTGCGATTTTTACTTTTTGCGCTGTAAACAATAAAATAGCGACAATTTTGAAAAAATAACAATATTTTTCACATTTTTTTATATGAAATTCCCCCAAAAAAATTTAAAAATCAAGTTTTTTTAACATTTTAGGCCAATTTGGCATATATTTAGTAAAAAAAAAAAAAGTGCAATAAGTGTATTTTGATTGGTTTGCGCAAATGTTATCGCAGCTACAGGAAATTTATGTCATTTTTATTATTTTTTTTAACTAGTAATGGCGGCGATCTGCGATTTTTTTTGTGGGACTTTGACAATCCGGCAGACAGATCGAACGCCTAACTGACATTTTTGACACTTTTGGGGGTACCAGTGACATTACTACAGTAATTAGTGCTATAAATATGCACTGTCACTGTAATAATGACACTGGCAGGGAAGGGGTTAACTTTATTGGTGATCAAGGGGTTAATGTATGCCTGGTGCTTACTGACATGTTTGGGGGGAGGGGACTGTGTGACACAGGGACAGATCGCAGGTTCAGCTATGCTGAATCCTGTAATCTGTCCCTGCCTGTCACATAGGAGATCCGCCCGCTTTGTTTACACAAGCGGGCGGATCTCCTCACTCGATCCCCGACGATTGGGGAAGAGCGGCGGTGATCACCGTCTCTCCTCCCCTGGCCCGACTCCCGCTGTGTCTGAATACAGCGGGAGCGAGCCTCCGGTGGTGCGCGCGCCGCCCACAAGGGGAGGAGTCCAGCGACGTAGGTCTACGTCGCTGGACGATAACGAGCCACTTTGCCGCAGTACGCTCCATGTGAGCGGTCGGCAAGTGGTTAACAAATGTAAAAAATGTTTGTGCTAAAAAAGGACCTGCGTATTTGAGACCCTAGTAAGGCCATTGGTTTCAAACTTGCACGTGTGAGGGAAACTTTAATTATATACAATACTGTTTTCTTCAAGATTGTTATTTTTCTAACCACATGTCCAAATTCATGTTTAGTGTGTTAATTGTTTCCTGACCGAGTTCATGTCATCCTGAGCTCTCTCCCATGTACTGCACACAGACTCCGTAGCTCAAGGCTAAACAGGTGTGAAAGTAAAATGGATCTGCATTGCCTTAAGTGACATCAAATATTTATTTATGACCTGTCAGCGAGGCGCGCCCTTGATTAGGTCCTACACACAACCGAAAATGTTCAAATTCAGCTGAATCCATTTGCAAAAAGCTGAATGAAGAAATGTTTTGGCTGACCATTTATCAAGCTGTTTTGTATCCACTCCAAAAAAAAAAAAAAAAAGTAAATAACTTTTTCAACCTGGGCTGTGCGCGGGTCGAGGAGTCTCATCTTACTTACCCTGAGCATCTGTAGCCATCATTCACTGCATCGTTTATAAGTGACAGGACGCCTAGTACAAAATGTTTTCATCCTAAGTACTGGCCTGCTAAAAATGGAGTTCAAACAATCTGTGATCATATGTAAATATATGTTTAAAATACAATGGTGTGACAGCGCTGGGAGATTAGTAAATACAAAGCAGATGCTTAGGAAGTTGGACGCATAAGGATGTGCAGCCTATAAATCCATAGACTTTATCTAGCTGGCTCAGTAATGCTGCTAGACAATAGATTACAAGGCAAGATATATCTGAGTGTTTGGAGAACAAGTAAGAACAGTTCACATTTCTATCACAGATGAGCAAACAAAGACTATAAATAGCATTTTTATACATCATTTCAACATTAAAAAAAGAGACAAGGATTCAAAGGGGTATATTTATAAAGTGGGGAATCTCAGAGTCACCAAACATTCACTGAAGTTGAATCTTATAAGTGCATGTGCTTTAACCTCTTCTGTACCACTGTAATCTTTGAAATTGGAACTAAACTTTCTCAATGATCAAGAACTATTTTAACCACTTCTGGACCGGAAAGTTTTACCCCTTTAATGACCAGGCCATTTTTTGTGATTCGGCACTGCATTGCTTTAACTAACAATTGCGCAGTCGTGCGACACTGTACCCAAATAAAATTGATGTCCCTTTTTTCCCACAAATAGAGCTTTCTTTTGGTGGTATTTGATCACCTCTGCGGTTTTTCGTTTTTGCGCTATAAACAAAAAATTGCGCCAATTTTGAAAAAACACCAATATTTTCTACCTTCTGCTATAAAACATTCCCAATAAAAAAATTAAAAAATTAAATTTCAATCAGTTAGGCCAATTTGTATTCTGCTACAAAATTTCAAAAAGCGTATAATAATTGGTTTGCACAAAAGTTATAGCGTTTACAAAAACTACAGGATAGATTTATGGACTTTTTTTTTTAATGTTTTCCATTAGTAATGGTGGCAATCAGCGATTTTTATCGGGACTGCGACATTGCGGCGGACAAATCTGACACTAAGGGGGAGATTTACTAAAACTGGAGCACACAGAATCTGGTGCAGCTCTGCATATTAACCAATCAGCTTCTAGGTTTTATTGTCAAAGCTTCACTGAAAAAGCTAAACTTAGAAGCTGATTGGTTACTATGCACACTTGCACCAGATTCTGTGTGCACCAGTTTTAGTAAATCTGTCAGTATGTGACACTTTTTGGGGACCAGTGATTAATACAGTGATCAGTGCTAAATAATATGCACTGTTACTGTATAAAGTACACTGGCAGGGAAGGGGTTAACACTGGGGGTGATCAAAGGGTTAAATGTGTTCCCTATATGTGCTTACTAACTGTGTGGGGGATATATTGAACAGAGGCAGAGAGAGATCGGTGATTCAGCTTAGCTGAATCACACGATCGTATCCTGCCTCTCTGACAGGAGAGCCGTCTTGCATTGTTTACATTCCAGGTGGCTCTCTTGTCAGTATTGCCGAAGATCGCAGGAGCCTGGCAGTGTTCGAGCCCGCTCCTCCCGCGGGGTGCCTCCTGCTGTGTCTATTCTAAACCGCATGCACATAATCTACGTGACTACGTGATTATGCGTAGACGAGCCACCCTGCCACAGTAGATCTGCCTGGGGCGGTCGGCAAGTGGTTAATAGACATGTACATGACGAAAAATGTATTTTGTTTGAATTTGTTAATCTAATTATTTTGTTTTGTCCAATTCGATTGATTCATTCAATTCGCATTCGGGGATTCATATTCAGAGTTCGTATTCAGAATTCATTTGTCTTTTTTAAACTTTCTTTGAATTAACCGATTTTTTTCGATTCAAAACAATTGAATTGATAAATTTTAAATCGGTATAATCGAAAACTTTGGATTTTTATTTTTTTTTGTTCAAATGTGGCAAGGTGAACAAACAAAAGAAAAATCTTCATCAAATAATTACAATGACTCTTTAAATCATCTTTGGCTTAACAAAAACAGCATTATTTCGAAATGGTACTCTAATGACACACACAGTCTTTGATTTCAGAAATATTTTTACAGTTCAAAATCGACTGGAATTCAATGTAAAACTTAAATTTGAAATTTCAATTCAAATTTCCTAAATTCGGAGGAATTTCCTTTAGTTGTTCGGAGCATTATACTGCGTTTATACTGCAATTCAGGTATTTGAATATATCCCAATCTCTGAATAATCAAAAATTTGTCAGAATATCTCAGATGCCCTTAAAATATGGAGATATGCGAATAAGAAATGTACCCTTGTTTCGGATCCCCCAATGGGCACCTCTTTTTTGGGCGACCCGAGATTTAAGGAGGCCTTTAACTCGCCACGACAATTTATATGGTGGTTGGACAATAATTTAACCACTATCCATGATCTCTTTGATGGTGGAATTTTCCATTCTTTTGAAAAACTAACATCCACCAAACATATTCCTCCTTCCGAAAAGGAAAATTATGATCTGATTAAAAACTACTTTGTATCTTTTCACTCTCGGCCTTCTGGAGCACCTCTGAGTACCTTTGAACATATCTGTCTGAAAAATCCATTGGGAAAAGGCCATATCTCCACTATGTACAATACCCTGAATTTACAGGACATAGAGACGAAATTGAAATATATGACAGACTGGGAGTCGGAACTACAAGAAAACCTCTCGGTGAGTGATTGGCAAAAGATGTGGCTTAACCTACGGAGCTCCACCAGATCGCTGGGAGTGAGAGAAACGGCGATAAAGCTATATACGAGATGGTACTTAACACCTGTAAAATTAAATAAATTCTATCCAGAGGTCTCCCCTGACTGTTTTAGAGGCTGTGGCAAGTTTGGGCACTCTGAGACACATATTCTGGGACTGCCCTAAGATACAAAACACCTGGTCGGAAGTAATGGGCCTGATAGGGAAGGTTACAGACAAGAATATCACTCTATCAATAATGCATTGTTTATTGTTCAGAAGCATACCAGATCTTTCCATACAGCTAAACAGATTAACTCACACAATTTGCGTAGCGATGCTATGGGCAATCACCAGACAGTGGAAAGAGCCATGTGTTCCATTCCCACTGGTTACGCATAGAATAGAGGACATCAGATCTATGGAAAGGTGTCATCACACTATAACGAACTCTAAACACTTATATGACCAAAAATAGACCCCATGGTTCATATATAGATGTACCCACGCAGCATAATCGATATCCATATCTGGTTTTATAGATATTTCTCTAGACGCAGAAAGGATGTCTAACGGTGGAGTTTATCTTTTACCCCCCACATATACAGTTGGTCAGGTCGGATGTCACTCCGGTTATTTGATCACAAATACATATGTTATTAATACTGTTATTTAAATCTAAACCCTAGATAACGAACGTTCACTTTATCAAGATAATAAAATGAGAAACGTGAAATTTATAATATGATAATATACACGTAAAATCTTTGTTATTATATGTTATATAATTTTGTATAACAGTGATATATTACATCATTGATATATGTTATATAATTTCTACAATGCACTTCTAATGTTCACTATGAATACTTAACGTTGTATAACTTTCTATGTTTACTTTTAATAAACGTTTATAATCAAAAAAAAAAAAAAAAAGAATATTTATTTGGAACAAAACAAACTGCACATGTCTAATTTTTAAGCCTTACGCTTCTAGCATTATTAAATAGATAGGAAGGTTTATTATATTTACTTATTCTACATTTTGTTTTTTAATTCTTTCAATTTTTTTCATTTGCTTCCTGGTTTCTGGTCTAGACCAAAATGGTGCAAAACAAAACCAAAGAAGTTCCCAGCTCAACTTACCGACCAGCCTGTCACCAACTAAATTATCCTATGCTTATGCGTATAATAGTATGCGTTAAAAACAGGGTTTAATTTGCACACATGCAAAATCTACAGAGCCCCGTTTTCTGTAGGCCTAAATCTTAATTTTGAGAGCCTCCGTAGTAGAAGCACATGCAATATAATTGATAGGCAGAGGGCAAGTGAGCCTGAAAGGAGCCCACCCCTCCTTAAAGGCACAGGGGCGCATTGGACACCCAGCATATAGCACCATGGCAGCAAAGGTGTCCAGTGCATCCCATCGCCAATATTTAACAGTACAAACAAATGGCCACTGCCCTCATCTATGACTCGCCTTTGCAGCAAAGAGCACCTGGAAGGGCAACAAATGCAAAATTAAAGAAATTCCAAGCTCAACTTACCGGCCAGCCTACAACCAACCAAATTGTTATGTGGTCTGATAAAACCAAGATAAACCTATTTGGTTCAGATGGTGTCAAGCATGTGTGGTGGCAACAAGGTGAGGAGTACAAAGACAAGTGTGTCTTAACTACATTCAAGCATGATGGTGGGAGTGTCATTGTCTGGGGCTGCATGAGTGCTGCTGCCACTGGGGAGCTACAGTTCATTGAGGGAACCATGAATGCCAACATGTACTGTAAAATCCTGAAGCAGAGCATGTTCCCCTCCCTTCGGAGACTGGGCCGCAGGGCAGTTGTCCAATATGATAACAACCCCAAACACATCTCCAAGACGACCGCTGCCTTGCTAAAGAAGCTGAGGGTAAAGGTGAATTACTGGTCAAGCATGTCTCCAGACCTAAACCTTATTGAGCATCTGTGAAACATCTTTAAAACGGAAGGTGGAAGAGCGCATGGTCTCAAACATCCACCAGCTCCGTGATGTCGTCATGGAGGAGGGAAAGAGGACTCCAGTGGCAACCTGCGAAGCTCTGGTGAACTCCATGCCCAAGAGGGTTAGGGCAGTGCTGGAAAATAATGATGGCAGCACAAAATATTGACGGTTTGGGCCCAATTTGGACTTTTTCACTTAGGGGTGTACTTACATTTGTTGCCAGTGGCATTAATGGCTGTGTGTTGAGTTATTTTGAGGGGACAGCAAATTTACACTGTTATACAAGCTGTACTCTCAGTACTTTACATTGAAGCAAAGTGTCATTTCTTCAGCGTTGTCACATGAAACGATATAATAAAATATTTACAGAAATGTGAGGGGTGTACTCACTTTTGTAAGATACTGTATGTGCCCCCCTCCCCCAGCACAGATATACTGTATATGTGCCCCCCTCCCCCAGCACAGCTATACTGTATATTTCTTCATTTTCTCATGAATTAGGATGTACAATGCATCCTTACTGATGAGAGAACACTGGACCGGAACCTATGATAAGCTCCTCCCATTCTGTATACGCCCACTGGCTACACAGGAACAGTGTCCCTCCCTGGAAGTGATGTCACTCTCTTTCAGTAACCACACCCACTTGCTGCTCTTGGACTCAGCAGGAAGAGAGACTGAAGTCATGTGACAGCACTGAAAACTGCAGAATTCAGGTAGAATTTTTTTTAATGGTAATACAATCTCTGTCCCCAATATTTAGGGTTTCTCTGGATTCCCATTCCCAAAACTATGGTTGGTTTGGGTCCCATGACAGTGGGAACCTCCCTGCTTTGATTCCTTCCTCTCCCTATGTATTCTCTAAAAGGTGTGCAAGGGCAACTTCTACAGACTGGTAGCAAAAAGGGTGAAAGATTAACTAAAGTAGACTAACACCTGCTACAAACATGCTTCCTGCTTGTAGCCCATCAAACTACAAAAGTAGTGAGTATGCAGGAGAAAAACAGGGTCTTGTTTTCATTTTGTTGCAAGATGCATGTAGGATAGGCAAAGAGACTATACTTCTTTATTATGTGATTTAGAACACTGGGCTCCATCACAAAGCTGTGACTTGCTACAGATACCGCAGAGTGTTTTTCAAAAAGATTTTTGGCCTTTTCTAAAAAAACAAAAATATCACATGAGTCATTTTATGAAGTCATGCTGTATTTTAGAAGTGAAAGCCTGTGGTAATTTACCGCTGGCGGTAGCTGGCGCCCTTAAAAAACACTGTAAATAATTGGTTGTTAAGGAGCAGGTGGCCGCCAGTGTCCTTAACAACCAGTAACTGTCATGGTTGTTAAGGAGTGTCCCCCGCTTGTGGCACCACATGAGGCCTGGGCTACCTGGTAATGTCACCAGGTGGCACCGCCCCTTCGTTTATATACTGACAGAAGGCGGCGGAACTGTCGGATGGGGGGAGCCAGCATCAGGTGTGGAGCCTACTGTCTTTTTTTACACAATACTTTTTTTTTAGTGAATTCATTCACATAGGGGGGAGGGATCTGGGGGCCCCCGATAAGCCTCCTGCCCGCAGACCATCACAGCACCCGGCCAGGGTTGTGGGTAAGAGGCCCTTGTCCCCATCAACAAGGGGACGTGCTTTGGAGGGGAGGCAGAGCCCCTCCGGTCCCAAAGCACCCCCCCATGTTGAGGGCATGTGGCCTGGCATTGTTCCAGGGGTGGGGGTGCTCGCTTGTTTTCCCCTTTCCTGGCCTACATGCTCAGATTAGTGTCTGGTATAGATCTTGGGGGGGCCCACACCATTTAAAAAAAAAAATTTGCATGGGGGTTCCACTCAAAATCCATACCAGACCTGAAGGACCTAGAGTGGATTGGGGGGGGGGGAACCCACACCCTGTTATTTCTTAATTTTTAATTGCCGGCAATTCCTTTTTTACATTTAGCTGTCAGCTGATGACTTTTCTGTTGTTAAGATTCCTGATGTTATGATTCCAGTAAGCTGATGATTCCTCTTTATAGTTGTCAATTGACAGTTTCACGATCAAATGCAGTATTTAACGAAAATGTGTCTGGACACCTACATACCGCATGTGATCTGGTTCTGTGAATGGAGCCCAATGCATTTCCTGGCTATATAGCACCAGGGTGAAAAGGGATTCCTTACATCAATTCCCTGCGAGGAATTAAAAGTGGGATCCCAACTAAATTCCCCAAAGTTCCTTGAGTTTGCGGTGGTGAGCCTACAATCCTGGGTGGAGAACGGGCTATTTGTAGGTGCTACATACTATGTACCATTGTGCCTTTAAACACAGCTAATCAGCTAGGCAAGAAGAGTGAAGGTTCAACTGGTCTGCTCGTCACTGGCCAGATGTTGAAAGCAGGGCCAGATTTAGATATTAAGGCAATGCATCAATTTACGGATGCCCTAAACAATGATTTGTTCTTTCTGACATTCATGAGATCTGTTTGCCATTTTTTTTTTTATATGTTTTCTAATCACTTTATTGTATTCTATTAATTCATAATTGCCTCCTTAATAGCTATTTACTGCCACTAATTTTCTTTCATTAGGGTTGCTGCTCCATAATTTGTACCACCCAGCGGCACAGGTTTGTCATTTAGAGGGAAGGGATTGTGACGTTAAATACTAATTTGAAAGCCACATCAAGAAAGAACATAGCGTTTTCAGAGCTGGGGAGCAATTAGTTCCTTTAAATCTTTTCCAGCACATGCAAGTTGATATAGTCCTTTTCCGGGATCCTTACTGCTTGTTGCTTTGAACATTTTTGCTTTTTAGATCAGATAAGGCAGAATGATAGCTGATGTTTGCTTGCTTAAGCTTACATCAAAAAGATTTCTCAGCTGAAATATCTTTTTTTTTTTTTTTCACGTGTTTTTTTATTTGAAAAGATTAAAGAATAACAAAAGTTGAGTAAAAAACAAATAAACACGAAAATTGCTTTGCCATTGCTAGGTACAGGTGCAGGAATTTTTTCGTCTCTGCAGCCCCACTTTTTGGCACATCAAGCTGTGCTGCCAGTCATAGTAAAGTTAGAGAACACCAGCTGAATACTAACAGTCATAGGTTGTCAGGTACAAGGCTGCATACTTCCTGTCTTTCCATTGTTAGGAAATGAGATAAATGTGTTGTATTTTATTAAAACCAAAACTCCATGAACTTTGAAAATCCTCCATCGCAGTGGGACTGCATCCGCACTGCAAGGCTTAACTGCTCATTTAGTCTAAGGAAAAGGAGAAGCACTCTTACTTGCCTGATTGTTCACTTCGCCTGCATACAATGTTCCCCCAGGTTCTGGCGGTGGACTGTCTATTGGTGATTTCACATTCATGACTGTTCACTTCTCCTTAAGATTACCTTAAATAATCACAACGACAACAAAATTCTTTCGAATAGGTTGATACTTTAATTACTTGTGTATTGGCCACAGCTGGACAACTGTAAATTAAACAACTTAAACCAGTAAACATATATATAGCCAACACCAGATCCCTACTGCAGTGCTGAGTGGCATATCTCAACTTTTCTTACGTATTAGGAGCCAATTTAGCCTCCAGCCATCCAGGTTAGGCTTAGCTGCTTACTAAAGCCTCTTACACATGCAACGAATTTCCGCCGACTGGTCGTCCGTCTTTTGTCCAGAGTGCGTGTCCGTTGGTTGGAATGTGCTCTAGACTGCACACAAATTTTCCCGTACGACAGAATTCTACTTCAGAAGTGATGTCATGTGTTGGATTGCTTTGTATGTGTTCTTTCATCTCTGAGCATGCCTAGTCTTGCTCATAAGATTTTTCCCCGTCGAAATCTGTACTAATGAGACGAAAATCGGACGTGTGTTGACGGAGGACAAAAATTTTAATGCCTGCACATCAGGATTTTGTCAGCCGAAAAGTCGGAGTCGGCTGTCGAAAGCACCATACTAACAATCCGAAAATCGGCAGATCGGTCATCGGACGAAATTTCCCCGGCCGAATTTCTTATCGTGTGTACGGGCCTTTAGGGCTCCACATTCTAACGACTCCATCAGCCACCTGCCACCTCAGCCTGTAAAAAGGATAACCGCCAGCTGTGACAATAAAATGATGTAGTAACAAACAAAAATTACTTAAACGAACAGTAAATATTGCAGCCAGGATTTACCTACAGCAGCATCCAAAATAACACAACGGACACAACACAAAGTCCAAGTCGGTTTTTCTTTTTTTTTTTAATAATTTTTTTTTATTTATTCATTCATTCATTTTTTTTTTTTTTTAAGAAATCATAACAACGAAGTACAGCAACAAAGGATAGGAGGGCGAGACTTGTTCCCACGTGAAAATTGTACAGACTGAGAAACCAGTAAGTCACGTGACTTGCAGTGACACAAAAGTCTCCTCCTTTTTACTTTTTCCCCACCAATAACCTGCCACCAAATTTACACCACACCACTCACCCACCCCTTTGTCATTTCTTAACCCTTTTGATGCAATGTACCAACCCGAAGGAACTGTCTCCAGTCATGATGCCTGCTGTGTTTATAACACGGAGCATTGCTTGACTGGTCCACTGTTCACTTCCCCTTAAGAATACCTTAAATAATCACACCGACAACAAAATTATTTCGACTGGGTTGATACCTTAATTACTTATGTATTGGCCACAGCTTGACAACTGTAAATTGAACAATCAAACTAGTAAACATATATAGCCAACAGTAGATCCCTACTGCAGTGCTGAGTGGTGTATGTCAATTTTTCTTACTTATTAGCAGCCAATTCAGCCCCCAGCTGTCCAGATTAGGCTCAGGGGCTTACTAAGGGCTTCCTGCTCCCCATTCTACCGACTCCATCAGCCACCTGCCACCTCAGCCATCAAAAGAGATAACCACCACCATCAGGAGATCAATGATTCCCTTATGGACTCCCTGACCGCTACACAGACAGGGCCCATTCAATCCAGTCCTGTTGTAACACACTGAGCATGTCAAGGCCCATCTCATTTAGATGAACCCCATCCACACAAAAAAAACAACTCTTACCCTCTAAATCCACATGACGGGTGACCAGGCCATTCCTTGATGCAGTAAACTTGGATAGCCCTATTCACTTTAATATGTGCCCTATCAAGGGCTCTGAAATCCCTAGCCTGATGCCAGAAAAAAAATGGGGGAGGATCTCAGACCAGGCCAGAAGAACATGAGGAGGTTCATCCAAAAAGGCCATCAAGTTGTGTCACATAAAAGTGCTTGGAAGGGAACAACCCCAAGATCGTTACCCCCGATATGCAGAAGCAAAACGTCCAGAGGTCCCTCCAGCATCACATGATTGTGATTTAAGGGTGGAACCTCAGACCAAAGCATACCCTGGACCCCCAGCCAAACCAATTTTACTTGGGATGCCAGGAAGCCAAGTTGCAGACCACTGTTCCAAAGTTCAGCTCTAACAGCTGCCCAGAAAACAAAAGAATGGCCCTTGATCCAGACCACAAAGCAAGAGCGCAACTCTCCAGCCAAACTCTCTGTACGAAACCATTGCAGCCACACCTTGACATACGCTGACCAGGTAAACTGGGCTAATGGGCAACAAATAATTGCCCACACACCTGTTAGATGAGGGTTCATAACCAGTCTTGACAGGGGTCGCCCTCCTCTCTCGCCTCCGGCACCAACTTCTTGAAGTGGTCCCACTGGAAGAGAGAAAGAGAGTCAGTTATGTCAGTGAACAACCCAGGAGCATGAATTGCCTTAAAAAGCAAATTAAAACACAAACAAGAAAGAACAAATTGTCTTAATAGCGTAACCACAGCAGTAGAAGAGGAAGAAAAGGTATTGGCTGAGGAAACAAGCCCCATGTTGTCAGAATGAAAGAGCAAGCACAGGACCCAAAATCTCAACCGCTACCACCAACGGGAAGAGCTCCAGAAGAGTTTGGTTGTTGGTAAAACCTGCATCAGCCCAACGATGAGGCCATGCAGTTGCCCACCACCTACCCGCAAAGAAAGCCTCAAAAATCAAGGACCCTGCTACATCAGTGAACAAATGACAGTCTGCATTCTTCTATGTGGATTCCAGCCAAGAGGATGTACCATCAAAAGTGCCCAAAAATTTGTGCCAGATCCATAAATCATCCTTATGCTGAGATGTTAAATAGATAAAGTGGTGTGGCTCCCGTGGCCAAAGACAAATGTCGTGAGAAAATTCGGCCCATGAGCAACACTCTGCAAGCAAAGTTGAGTTTTCCGAGCAGCGATGGTAACTGCCCTAGGGTGAACTTCTTAACCTGTAACTTTAACACGATGCGGACAATCAGGTCCAAAATTTTGTTGGCAGGTAATCTGCAGACACCTTTGACAGAATCAAAATCAATTTCAATGCCTAAAAATCGAATGATGGTGGAGGGCCCCTCAGTCTTATTGGGGGCAATGGGCCCCCCGAATCGTCTAAAAATGCGCATGAGACTTTGTAGCAGGAGCTCGCAAACCCAAGAACCTCATGGTCCAATGCAGAGGAAGTCATCAAGATAATGAACTACATATTTAAAGCCTGTGTGAATTCTGACAACCCATTCCAGGATTGAGCAGAACTCAATATACAGCCCTCGGGAAGGCACCAATCAACAAAATAGGCACCGTCAAAGCGACACCCCAGAAGCAACACGTTGTCTGGATGAACTGGCAAAAGTAGGAAGGCTGCTTCAATATCTGTCTTTGCCATAAGTGTACCCCGTCCCAATGATTTAACTAAAGAGAGGGCGGCATCGAAGGATGTGTATGAAACAGAGGAAAGATATTTATTATTGCCATCATCCACCGAACCCCCTTTAGGAAATGATAAATGATGGATCATATGAAATTTGCCTGCTTCCTTTTTGGGGACCATACCTAAAGGTGAAACTACTAAATTGGGAAGAGGAGGATTTGAAAAGGGGCCTGCCAAAAAGGGCCTAAAGCAACCTCCTTGGCCAACTTCTCCCAGGGAACCTCAGGTTGTTGTCTAGCAGATTTCAAAATACGGGGTGCCAGTAACATGGGAGGGAGATCACAGGGGATAACAAAACTACGTCCCAATAGCGCAGCGGACTGCCTGTTAGGATACCTATCGAGCCAGGGTCAAATCGCCTCGATGTTCACTGGTGACCTCCCCTTTTCCAGAGCTGTCTCCGGTTTATGGAACAAGCCTTTGTTTTTCTTGAGACAGTGGCTAATGGGGTGGCCACCCCCACACCCTGTGCATTTATGCCAGAAACCGCAAGTAGAACCCCACTTGCAGTAAGAATCATCAAAAGACCAGCAGATGCCCCTTTTACCAGTTCCATGGGCCCCTGCTCCTGCAGAGGCAGCACTGGACTGAAAGGGACAATGCACAGGTGTATTGGTATACATGCCCGCTTTAGAATTCATGACCCACATCCAAACGCCAATATTCCTATGATCCCAGCTAAGAACAGAGCGATCAGATATGCACTGTTGGAACTCTCCAGATTTTTTCCTTAACCGCCTGTTTAAGGTGAGCACCCAGAGGTCCCTCATAACAGACATAGGAGTGCCCTTTTTTACCGCATCATAAATAGGGACAAGCTTGTCAGGCTGCTTGGCTCCACCCGACACCACCACCATTGTGGTCTGGGCAGCCGCAGAGGGCACCCTCACTGTAGTACCCATGGGCACAGGCACTTGTGCCAAAACAACTTGCCGTGTGGGATCTCATACCACGCTGGGGTTTGTAGCTCCACTGCTAGACCCCACCTCCAATCCTCCAGCACAAACCTGTGAACCTCCCCATCCTGTGTGGTGGTAATGCATGTGCGAGCAATGGGATGTGAAATCTCACCTGTTGGAGGCACAGGCACTTCATTCCTGCCAACCATACGAACTGGATTTCTCCCATCGGTGCCCGATGAATCGGAGGCCGCCGTCACGCTGCTCTGGATGTGCTGTAGAGAAGCCATCAGAGGTGAAAAATGAGGCCCGATGCCAATCCCTCCCGACAATGGATACCTGTGCAGACAAAGAAGAGGGCGGGACAACTGAGGGGCTCCCGTAATCCCCCAAATTTGACTACCCCAATGTCCCCTGGCAGGGATGACATTTGGCCATCAGGAGCCTGATAGGAAGGGTGACAGGGGGCTGGGGCACAGAAAGCATAGGTAAAACAGCAGTAGCTGAACCAGCCATAAGGTGGAGCCAAAGGGAAGCACAGGAGACAGCCGAGGCAGAGTGGAGGAGAGGGAAGAGGAGGAGAAAATGTCGGCTGTACTCACTTGCTGGCATGCAGGGGACACCAAAGAAGGATGAGGTGCAGCTCTCCTCTCTCCCAGCAGCCTGAGCTGTTCAGAGCCAGCAGCCAAGAGCCCTGAACTGAGTGCTGATAGGGCGGGAGCTCCACCCCCGATACTCCGGTCAGCTCCTGGGACACATGCAGGCCATAAGAAGCGGGAACCCTTGGAGCCCAAATGCTGCACAGCCTGAGGTGGGGGTGGGCTGAGACTTGAAGCAGAGTGCCGGACCCAGCATGGTCATGTCTCAGAAGCCGAGGGGGGGGGGGGGGAGTCCTGTGACCAGACCCCACAGCCAGTCCTCTCCACACTGCACCACTTCCTGCCGGATGTGAGTTACTCCATGGTGAGGTAGGTCTGTACCGGGTGAAGCCGGGTGCAAGATGTGGAAGCACATGGGGAGAAGTGCAGGAGAAGAGAGAAGAGCGGGGGGGCAACTTGCTTCCTCGTGAAAATTGTACAGACTGAGGAACAAGTAAAATACAAAAGGGGTGCAGCGCTACAGTAGAAAGTATGAACTCAGACTGTATAATTGTGAAAAAGTCCTGACTGAACAATTGAATCACAAATACTGTGCAAGCTTAAAATAAAGAAGAGTCCTTTAAATGTCACAAATCCAAGCCATAAGATCAAGGAAAACCCGTGCTGTAAAGGATGAAACAGATGCACCTCTTCATAAGTGACTCCATCACCAGAGTGTGTGCTAGCCTCTCACCTCAATGCTCAGACCTCTAGGGTCATAACGCAGTGTGTTTTCAAACACCTGATGGGCTCCCAATCTGCTCAGCTTTGCCTCCAACCTCCAACCTCAGACCGATCATAGAGTAAGAGATTCCATCATAGAGGGGGGGACAAAAGGACATCTAGTGCTCTCCGTATATATAACAGTTTATTGAATAATAAAAGATATTGCACTTACAAGCATGGCACTATCCTAGTGCAAAACGAACAGCATAAGTGTATAACAGCACAGCCAGCTGGCCGCTCGGTGTGCGATCCCTTCGGAGCGTCGCGGGTGACGTCACAGCTCCTCCCCCGTACGCGTTGCGTCAGTGGGTGTGACTTCTTCAGCGGGGTACGTGGAGGGCGGCACCCGCACGCTATTTATAGATGCTGCTAAGCAACCGGACCAATCGTTCCAGGGCGGAACAGGAAACTCTCAGGTTTCCATTTTGGAATAGGGAAAGAGAACCAGCTCTACTTCCTGATGACTCCGGAGCTAACAAAAACTCATATTTACAGACCGGAAACAGGGGAAAAGACACGGTTCAGTTCCTCTCTGTCTCTGTCGATGTAATTAGGAGCTAATAAATATACTATTGCACTTCGTGAATGCTAGGGGCACAAAACCTTTAACAGGACATAAAGTGACAATGCATAGTGCATAATATAATAACCTAAAAGTTTTCAAAAAATTCTTTTATATAAAAACTCTTTTTTTCTTCAAAAGTCTTTTTGAAAAAGTCTTTTTGAAAAAATGGCAAATGTTAAATAAGATAGTAAATACAATTCTAAAATCTTTTCATAAAAGCTAAAAAAGACGTGTAACCGCGATGCTCCGTATGGATCTTACAAACACATGTATATATAAAAAACATAAAAAACATAACAGAAAAAACATCTAAAAATCAGCAATAATCATCTATTGGAAATAAAACAATTAAGATCAAATTCTACATTTAACCCCCCTGGTACTAAAACTTTAGTCTGGTAAATCCAGAATGATTCTCTTCGACTTAGTTGCCTAGTAAAGTTACCTCCCCTCCAATGCCTGGTAGTTTTCTCAATCCCCCAAAACTTTAATCCAGTAGGGTCACAGTGATGGTATCTTTTAAAGTGTTTGGGGACATTGTGCTTATCCTTTCCCTGTCTAATTCTGTTCATATGCTCTCCTACTCGAACATGCAATGCCCTCGTGGTTCTGCCCACGTATTGATATCCGCATTTACATTCGAGCATATAAACGACACCTTTGGTCTCACATGTAATGAAATCCCTCAAAACATGCACTTCCTGTGTGGCTGTAGCTAAAAATTCCTTCCTTCTTTTGATGTTACCTTTTGAGGTTTTGCATGCAGCACATCTTCCACAGGCGTAAAAACCTTTCATAGATGGAAAGAGCCTATTATCAGATTTAATGGGGGGATCCAGAACCCCTGGTGCCAGCCGATCTCTCAGGGTTGGCGCCCTTCGGTAGACAAATTTAGGTTTTGATGGAAGGGTCGGGCCCAATACCCTGTCTTGTTGTAGGATGGGCCAATACTTGGCTACTATATTTTCAAACTTCTTGTACTGGACATTGTAGTCCAGCACAAAGCAAAATTCATTACTGGTAGCCATTTTTTTAGAGGGCATAAGAGTGGTTTCTCGTTCGATCTCACTCACTCTAGATAGTTCCTTCTCTATGTGTTCTGGAGCATAACCTTTTTCTAAAAACCTAGAGGCTAATATTTTGGACTGTGAGCGAAAGTCTTCTTCCTGAGAACAGTTTCGTTTCATCCTTAAAAACTGCCCTCTGGGGATATTACATAACCAAAGATTATGGTGGCAACTTCCTGTCGGTATATAGGAGTTACGATCAGTGGGTTTGAAGTAGGTACGAGTTTTTAGACACCCATCATTTTTGAAAATCTCCAAATCCAAGAATATAATGCTTTCGGTGTTTACATTCCAAGTTAGTTCAATGTTCCTATTATTGGAACTAAGATGGTTCATGAATTGCTGCAGACTGGTCATATCTCCTCTCCAAACTAGGAGGAGATCGTCGATGAAACGACGGTAACAACTCAGCTGGGGAGGACGGTTTGTGAAGATCACCTCCTCCTCCCAGTGTGACATAAATAAATTTGCCACACTGGGAGCAAAACGTCCTCCCATAGCAACTCCTTTCACTTGTAGAAAATATTCTCGGTTGTACCAAAAATAATTTTTTAGTAAACAGAAATCTAAACATTCGACAAGGAACTTACGATGTTTAGAGGTCAAATCTGACTTACTTAGGGCCCACTTCACAGAATTCAAAGCATCTTCATGATTTATAATGGTGTAAAGCGACCCTACGTCAGCAGTCACCAATATGCTTTCTGAAGTTCCCGTTAGGTCCCCAAGAAGCTGGATTACATGTTTAGTGTCCTTGAGGTATGCGGATGTACCACATACCAAAGGCTGCAGATAATGGTCGATATACTGACCTAACCTTGCCGTTATAGAATCTATGCCGTTTACAATTGGACGGCCAGGTGGACACGTTTGATTCTTGTGGATTTTAGGGAGAAAATAAATTATAGGGGTCCTGCAAAATAAGGGGTTGAGATACTGGGCTTCCTTAGAGCTCAAAATTCCAGATTTCTCCCCTTTGTTGATCAAAACTCCCAGTTCTTTTTTAAACCTGATCATAGGGTTACCTGACAAGAGAGAGTAGGTATTCCTGTCACTAAGGAGCCTCTGCATCTCTTGACGGTAGTAGGTCCCACTCATTACTACCAAGGCACCTCCCTTATCAGCCGGGCGGATCACTAGATCTTTCCTGCCCTCTAGCAGTTTAATACCCTTTTTGATTTGTTGGGGATCATTCGCTCTCCTGATCCTAAGTGAGTCCAAATCACGGCTTACCATATTTTTGAACACTTCAATGTTCTTAGTGTCCACATTAGGGGGATTAAACACTGATTTATTCCGTAATTTGGAATGGTGTGAGACTCTAACCTCTCCCCTATCAGGATATGGATTTGTTAAAAAATGTTTTTTGATACTTAATGTTCTAGCAAATTTTTGAAGATTGACATAGGTATCGAACTTATTCATATTCTTAGTCGGTGCGAATTTTAGTCCCTTGTCCAAAACTCTGATCTCATCATCAGTAAGAGTGACACCGCTAAGATTGAATATTCCGGTTCCTATCGGGATTTTGGTTTTTTGTACCCTTCTACCTCCTCTGCATCCTCTTTTTTTCTTTTCTTTTGATTTTCCGTCCCGTTTATCAATGGATACGGGGGCTGCTGAGGAGGATAATAGGGGCTGATTCCCAATGGAGTTGACGGGTCTAGTTGAGGGTCCCTCCAGGGGGTCCTCTGTATCCCTAAAAAATGGGGGTCCTCTCCTTGATTTTGTAATGGTTGGAACCTATTTTCCGTTGGGATAGGGCGATCCCCTAATGGGTACGCACCTCTCTGTCCCCTACGTCCTCTAGGTCCCCCTCGATGCCCCCTATTGTGATAGGGGACAGTTTGCCACTCAAGGTTGGGTTGGTGATAATTATCACCACTCCAATTCTCCCTGGATGAGGGACGGTGATAAGGTTTTTGGCCCCCCCCCTCTTCCTCGGCCTCTCCCTCTTTTGTTTCCCCGACCTCTTCCTCTGGGTGGAGGCCCTCCTAATGAGGGGAATTGTGACTGAGGAGTCCCACAATCCTGAGTGGGTACGTCCTCATTCATTGAGGTGCTGGAAACTGCTTCAGGGGCTGCTGAGGACAGAAGGTTTACTTGCCACCTATACACCATTTTGTTGCTAAAATCTCCTATATCCCTTAGGAATTTTTTCTTTTTCTTTTCCTGAGCCTCCTTATCCCATTTGATGAGTTTGGTTTTGAGTTCTTCTGATAGTTTTATGAACTCTGGCTTATCCTTCTCTTTTTCTATAGAGGTTTTGATGGCCTCTATTTGGGTCTCAAGAGCCTTCATCTTCCTCTGTTTCCGTGTTAACAGAAAAGTGAGGAGCTCAAGACCCTTTGTAGTGAAGAATTCATTCCATTCTGTGTATGATTCCTCATCTAAAAGCCCATCATTTGGTGGGATATCCCAACGCAAACGACGCGGGATTATTTTAGAGGAGATATACTGTTGGAATGAAACCACATCCCACCAAGCTTTAATCTTTTTTTCAAATAAGTGTCCTAACTTTTTGAAATAATGGGAAAGGTTGCTCGGTTCTTTGGATATAAGTGTGCGTGTAAACACATCATCTAATGCGATCTCACGCACCTCAATATATTGAAAAACATCCATTCTGTAAGATTAGCAGCCAAATGTATATAGACTTGCTACAAAAAATATAAAATGAAAACTCATTCAGCGCTACAATCAGCAAAATGGAATAAAAGCTGCTGAACACCGGTAAAGGTCAAATCTATCAAAACCCAGATGAAACATAAAATACAAAAGGGGTGCAGCGCTACAGTAGAAAGTATGAACTCAGACTGTATAATTGTGAAAAAGTCCTGACTGAACAATTGAATCACAAATACTGTGCAAGCTTAAAATAAAGAAGAGTCCTTTAAATGTCACAAATCCAAGCCATAAGATCAAGGAAAACCCGTGCTGTAAAGGATGAAACAGATGCACCTCTTCTTGGACCAGTCTGCAGCAATTCATGAACCATCTTAGTTCCAATAATAGGAACATTGAACTAACTTGGAATGTAAACACCGAAAGCATTATATTCTTGGATTTGGAGATTTTCAAAAATGATGGGTGTCTAAAAACTCGTACCTACTTCAAACCCACTGATCGTAACTCCTATATACCGACAGGAAGTTGCCACCATAATCTTTGGTTATGTAATATCCCCAGAGGGCAGTTTTTAAGGATGAAACGAAACTGTTCTCAGGAAGAAGACTTTCGCTCACAGTCCAAAATATTAGCCTCTAGGTTTTTAGAAAAAGGTTATGCTCCAGAACACATAGAGAAGGAACTATCTAGAGTGAGTGAGATCGAACGAGAAACCACTCTTATGCCCTCTAAAAAAATGGCTACCAGTAATGAATTTTGCTTTGTGCTGGACTACAATGTCCAGTACAAGAAGTTTGAAAATATAGTAGCCAAGTATTGGCCCATCCTACAACAAGACAGGGTATTGGGCCCGACCCTTCCATCAAAACCTAAATTTGTCTACCGAAGGGCGCCAACCCTGAGAGATCGGCTGGCACCAGGGGTTCTGGATCCCCCCATTAAATCTGATAATAGGCTCTTTCCATCTATGAAAGGTTTTTACGCCTGTGGAAGATGTGCTGCATGCAAAACCTCAAAAGGTAACATCAAAAGAAGGAAGGAATTTTTAGCTACAGCCACACAGGAAGTGCATGTTTTGAGGGATTTCATTACATGTGAGACCAAAGGTGTCGTTTATATGCTCGAATGTAAATGCGGATATCAATACGTGGGTAGAACCACGAGGGCATTGCATGTTCGAGTAGGAGAGCATATGAACAGAATTAGACAGGGAAAGGATAAGCACAATGTCCCCAAACACTTTAAAAGATACCATCACTGTGACCCTACTGGATTAAAGTTTTGGGGGATTGAGAAAACTACCAGGCATTGGAGGGGAGGTAACTTTACTAGGCAACTAAGTCGAAGAGAATCATTCTGGATTTACCAGACTAAAGTTTTAGTACCAGGGGGGTTAAATGTAGAATTTGATCTTAATTGTTTTATTTCCAATAGATGATTATTGCTGATTTTTAGATGTTTTTTCTGTTATGTTTTTTATGTTTTTTATATATACATGTGTTTGTAAGATCCATACGGAGCATCGCGGTTACACGTCTTTTTTAGCTTTTATGAAAAGATTTTAGAATTGTATTTACTATCTTATTTAACATTTGCCATTTTTTCAAAAAGACTTTTTCAAAAAGACTTTTGAAGAAAAAAAGAGTTTTTATATAAAAGAATTTTTTGAAAACTTTTAGGTTATTATATTATGCACTATGCATTGTCACTTTATGTCCTGTTAAAGGTTTTGTGCCCCTAGCATTCACGAAGTGCAATAGTATATTTATTAGCTCCTAATTACATCGACAGAGACAGAGAGGAACTGAACCGTGTCTTTTCCCCTGTTTCCGGTCTGTAAATATGAGTTTTTGTTAGCTCCGGAGTCATCAGGAAGTAGAGCTGGTTCTCTTTCCCTATTCCAAAATGGAAACCTGAGAGTTTCCTGTTCCGCCCTGGAACGATTGGTCCGGTTGCTTAGCAGCATCTATAAATAGCGTGCGGGTGCCGCCCTCCACGTACCCCGCTGAAGAAGTCACACCCACTGACGCAACGCGTACGGGAGAGGAGCTGTGACGTCACCCGCGACGCTCCGAAGGGATCGCACACCGAGCGGCCAGCTGGCTGTGCTGTTATACACTTATGCTGTTCGTTTTGCACTAGGATAGTGCCATGCTTGTAAGTGCAATATCTTTTATTATTCAATAAACTGTTATATATACGGAGAGCACTAGATGTCCTTTTGTCCCCCCCTCTATGATGGAATCTCTTACTCTATGATCGGTCTGAGGTTGGAGGTTGGAGGCAAAGCTGAGCAGATTGGGAGCCCATCAGGTGTTTGAAAACACACTGCGTTATGACCCTAGAGGTCTGAGCATTGAGGTGAGAGGCTAGCACACACTCTGGTGATGGAGTCACTTATGAAGAGGTGCATCTGTTTCATCCTTTACAGCACGGGTTTTCCTTGATCTTATGGCTTGGATTTGTGACATTTAAAGGACTCTTCTTTATTTTAAGCTTGCACAGTATTTGTGATTCAATTGTTCAGTCAGGACTTTTTCACAATTATACAGTCTGAGTTCATACTTTCTACTGTAGCGCTGCACCCCTTTTGTATTTTATGTTTCATCTGGGTTTTGATAGATTTGACCTTTACCGGTGTTCAGCAGCTTTTATTCCATTTTGCTGATTGTAGCGCTGAATGAGTTTTCATTTTATATTTTTTGAGGAACAAGTAAGTCATATGAGTTGAAGTGACACAAAAGTCTCCTCCTTTTTACTTTTCCCCACCAAACACCTGCCACCAAATTTACACCACCTCACCCACCCACCCCTTTGTCATCCCTTAACCCTTTTGATGCAATGTACCAACCCAAAGTAATTGTCTCCAGTCATGATGACTGCTAGGTTTATAACACAGGGCATTGCTATGCAGGTGTGACAGTACTCACCGTCACTGGGAGTGAAAGACAGATACTTAATGGACACAGAATATGGTTTGGATTACTCAAATAGGACAGTAATATTTGTCAACAATATATCTCAAAGAATAGAAAATGTGGGATTGCGGAGCTCAAATAACAGTCCGTATGAATGGTAGGGACAGTCCAGTCTGCTTACCAGATGGAAAATCAAAATGAACCTGTCAGTAAGTAGAGATGGTGTAGAATCTCGCTATTCGAGATGGTCTTTCTGTTGATTATACCACCTATATATACAGTATGTCCCTCTGGTGAGCTGCCCATTTAATCATTTGATAGTGTGGCATTTTTCAGTTCTTGGTGGCGGGTTTGTTCCTAAAATTTAAAAAGTTGGGATATACTGTACCATGAGATTTCCTTTTGTTTATTTATCCTGCTATCTGCATTGAATTGACTGAGCCAAGCTGGAATAGCGAGATTCTATACCATCTCTACTTACTAACAGGTTCATTTTGATTTTCCATCTGGTAAGCAGACTGGACTGTCCCTACCATTCATATGGAGTGTTATGTGAGCGCCGCAATCCCACATTTTCTTTACTTGATCTGAGTTGTCTATATCAGAATTTGCTGGCAGCCATACTCTGGACTTTATTATTTTATTTTATATTTTGAGCGTGGAAATTCTTCTATATTATATATCTCAAAGAATATTTGAAGACTCTGGGACTCTAGGCCTAGCTGCCTATTACCAATAAGGCTTCACACAGTCAGACTCCTAGCAGATGTGAATATCATCAGCTAGACAACCTGTCTTCCACACATCATAATTATGCTGATTTACTCTATGTTTTTACTTATAATAATGTGTATTGTATTTTGTGTCAGAGACGGGCTCTCCCTATTGTTTGTCTATTGAGGTGTGATGTGGATTCTGTTAAGTTTGTCTGTTCCATTGTTAATTGTTAATGAACTCACATATCGTGTCTGTCCAGATGGCTAGATAATTAGTTCAGGTCAATTCTATTTCTGTATACAATTTCATCTGCATATGATAATGTAATCAGGCAACCCCTGACCCGATGGGGTAATTTGATCAGGAGGGGGATGTGCTCATGTGTGTATAAATTAAATGTGAAATGGAAAGCTGAGTTAAGCAGGCTGGTCCAGGTGGAGATGCTGTTGGACAAGAGCTACAGAGCCCTCCACTGGTATGTAACCCAAGTGTGCCCATGGACAGCAGACGACAGCCCAACGAAAGGCTTTTGCTACAGCGGCCCAGGGCTGTTATTATAGAGGCTGTCCAAGGACCCCGATTTTGGGACCGATTTGGAGTGGCGGTTAGAGGAAATTGAGGATTGCAGAGAAGAGATCCTGAACATCTCAGAAGTGTTCTGGGCACTGGAAGATTTGGAATTTCTAGCCAATCAGGAATGGGAGCTGGAGATCGCCTACAGATGGCTGCTAGATTCTGCTAAGCGCCGGGCCTCAGCTCCCCTTGCCTGGGAATATCCAGAAGTACCAGCTGACAGTCTAGAAATCTTGACTGAAGAATCTACAATGTGGCACAGTAATAGTGTGCTTTCTCCAGCACCCATTCCTTATGGGCTAGATCCCCCATCAGAGAGATGGTGACTGTCAGTCACCGCTGTCTGCTCTGCCCCCTCATTGCTCACTGGAGTGCTGGGCTGTGGAGGGGACAGGAGCAGCCGGCTCAGGCTCTCAGCACCTCGGTGAGAGGCTGAGCGGGGTGCTGGTCCAGGCATGTGGGTGGATCCCTTGCCTGAGCCTGCGCCCGCTCTCTGACATCAGCAGACAGCGGACTTTAGCTGGCTGTCTGCTGAAAACGGATCACAGGTGTGCAAAACGAACTGCGCTCCTGTGATCCACAGGGGAAATACAGCCAAAAGAGCTTTGGCTGTACTTCTTATTTAATGATGTCAGGACCGCTGGCACTTAGTAGTGAAGATGCTGCAGGGACTGGTCTAATAGCACAGAGGGGTGGATGATCGGGTAAGTAGATCTTTTTTCTAAACCCCTAGACTTATACAAGCAGTTAATCTTTGCAGTACAGGTGCAGCCCCACTACAAGGGATAATATTTAATTTCCTATAGTTGGGCTTTAACCTTTTCACTGTCAGGTCCATTCAGTGTATCAACCTGATACTGGGGGGGGGGGGGGGGGGGGTTTACACACTGCCTGTCAAATGGGAGCATTCAGGTTGCTGCGCTTCCTCCTGATTCCTTCTACACACCCTCAGTAATGGTGCCTCCCACACGGGCTCTGCTTGCCCATCTGTGGGACCAGGACTGACACAACAGGGCTGCTGGGTAGAGGGGAGGGAACAGAGCATTCTCCTCCACTCCTTGTTGCTGGCCTGGGAAGCGAAGTGTTTGATGTCCCTTCTGGGTCCCCTTCCTGGTGTCCCAGGCCAGCATACCCGGGAAAGAATGGAATGCAATATGATGTGTACTGCATTAAATTCAGTGGATCACAGGGAAGACATCCAGGGTCTTTTTTGTCCTCTATGGGATTAAAAAAAAGTGAACTAAAAAAACAAAATTGAATTTGCAAAACATTTAGGTTACACCCAAGCACATTAAATCCCCATGCAAAAAATGTTTGAGGCCCCTCACCCCCACAAATACACACATACGAACGTTAACGCACACATCGAGGTTGTCTACTCATGAAACGCGACATGAAAGTGAGAGCAATATTTCTAGCATCAGACCTCCTCTAACACTAAACTGGTGACCTATAGGGGTCTTTTAAAGCATTGCCTATTGAAAATATAGGGTATTGAATGTGTTGTCATTTCAGGGGCACACGCAGATTTAACATTTGACATGTTGGGTATCTATTTACTTAGTAACCTTGTCTTTAATATTTAAAAAAAAAATGGGTTATTTAATGCATTTGTGTGCCCTATACTAACTTTTTTACTGAAATATGTTTTTCCTAGATCTTTGTAATATCGTGTGATATAAAAATTGTAACTACCACTATTTTATTCTCTAGGGTGTCTGGTTTCAGAAAATATATAATATTTTAGGAGTTCATGTAATCTTTAGACCTAAAAAGATTTTTTTAAGCATGTGTGCAAAAAAAATGCAAAAATGGCTCTGGCAGCGAAATTAAATTATATTAACATCCCTCCAGAGTGCTTCTTAAAAAAAAGTCTATTTTTTTAACTAGAGAGGAGCAAACACGCATTTTATTTTGCACTAGAGATACTCCTCCAACATTCTGTTATAAGCAGATGGGAAGGTCAGCAAATTAATGAGCCTGTTCATTTGCCCATCTCACATTTAAAGGTTTTATTTAAAATGAAACGCCGGCCAAATGCTTGGTTTATTTGAGAATGAGTAGGATCTCAGGTTATTCAGGTTTTGTATTACTTTATACGGTCATGTTAGGGAGATTCGGCCTTCTTTAATTTCCAATGTGGTCATAAGGACAGGTAATGCGTAAATTCTCTACAACCGACAATAAAAGCTTGCTTTAGGAATAGTTGGAACCTCTATCAGGCTTTTATTGCGCCTTAAAGCACTTTTTAGTAGCACATTTGAGTACTGACATTTCTGCTGAGTTTTTGCATGTGAGGTTCCTCTCTTTTCTAATGCAGGCACAAGCACAGAAAGTAATGAAAAAATCAGAAAATGTCCACAAAAAGGAATACAGACAACAATGAAAATCCTGCAGAGGTCCCAACTATTCCCCACAAAAATCTAATCTTGAAATGTAGACATCTATTACAAACTTCTAGAAATTAGTTGTTGCATACATTTAAAGACAAAACCTGAAAGGATTTGTATAGGCATGATTTACATTTTCCTTGCTCCTGTAGTGAAAATCAGTTTCTATCACTTCCTAAGATGTCATTGACAAGCTTTAAAAACTCTTGAACAACAAAAAAGCAGAAGGTGCCACCATCTAAGTGTAATAATTTATTAAAAGCAATATAAAAAAATGGGGTTTAAAATGCACCAAAGTTTGAAAAAAGAGGGTCTCTAAGCTCCGAAACATGTTACCACCCACTTTCTACTGACGTTACTATCGGCTCTGATTCTGGCAATGGCTTGCTCTCCAGCCTGGTTACAGCTTCTGCTTGCATATTCCATCCTTGTTCCACCAAGTTCTGCATCACTCCTCAGCTCAGTTTGCTTGACCAATACAGCTGCTCTCAGGAGCCAATGCTCCAGCCTCTTGGCCGCCTCCCTACCGAGCTCCGCAAGCGGCCAAGGAATGATGATGTGCTTGTTTTCTCCTACTTTTGTGAGTGCATTTTAATCTCTTTTTATATTGATTTTAATAAATTGAAACACTTAGATGGTGGTGCCTTCTGCTTTTTTGTTGTAATAGTGCACAGAGACAATCCAATACTCTACTGGAAAAGCTGCAGCAATGCCTACATTTGAACTCTTTCTCCTATTTCTATAGAAGCTTGAGGAAATTTCTTGGGACTTCATTACTCTCTATTTGCGCTATTGAGTTTTGTTTTTTTTTCCTTTTAAACATTTTTGTAAGGGAAGCAAGGTGCTCTAGGTGACCTCCTGGTTATATAAGCATGCCCTCATAACTACATCTCCCAGGAGCCATTTTCCGACACAAAGTGAGTGGGCAGGCTCTTGAGAGGCATTGGTTGGGAAAGAAGTCAGCGTATGCATATGGAAAAGAACAGAGAAGGGCTGAGATAAGTAGAGTTCTGTAGTCCAGCAGATGAAATCCTAGACAAGATTGACAACACCGTTTGGAATTTAAATATCGGAGAAGCAACATTGTTAGCTCACAGCAGGAAGTCCGGAGCACAGTTAGTTTCTGGCTGGACTAATAGTTTTATTTTATTTTTTTTGCACCTGCGGTATTTTTTTAAAAAGACAAAGCTTGGAGAAATATGCATGTACTGCAAAGATATATTGAATATTTTTTTTTTTTTTTAATTTGGCCCAGACACACACTTTAATCTTTTGAGTCTTTATGGCAGCATAAGATTTTACCTTTCATGTAAGACATCCTCTTTAAATAAAAATAAATAAATGTAAATGATCCTTTATATTTAGATGTAGGACAGCCGAGAAAAAGTGGAATCCCGAGATCCTTTGATAACATAT
This sequence comes from Pelophylax lessonae, assembly GCF_965119305.1. Lineage (NCBI taxonomy): Eukaryota > Metazoa > Chordata > Amphibia > Anura > Ranidae > Pelophylax > Pelophylax lessonae. The sequence goes on along the minus strand of NC_138769.1, from coordinate 92,007,060 downwards.
GACGAAATCAACACTTGTTGATGTGCTGTGTTGTCTTAGAACACATGGTGAAGGTACACCTCACTATTCTTTGATGCTCAACAAACATTTTGCAATATATAATCACTTTATAAAATGTGTTCCAGAACTTACCATATTGCTTCTGGTAGTAAATGTCTCTTTATGAGACGAGGTCACTTAGGACTGTCATGTACACATTTCAAAGTTATGGTCCATGTGTTAACAATAGATTAAGTTATCGTAAACATAGTTGACCTAATTTCCTGGAATCCTATAAGGAACAAGGGGCTTTGCTGAGATCTGACAGCACAAGCTACCCAAATGGTTATCATATTGAGCAGTGAAGCTGTTCCCTGTTCCATATGAATACTGATGACAGCATAGTCTTCTGACCTATTTTTAGAGAGCTGTTTTGGAAGGACACACCATGTTCGAGAAGAAAAGCCCACTTGTCATTATAGAATTCAACATGGAGAAGTAACATATGTAGAAGTGATGAGTGTACACAGATGCATGTGTGTGAGAAGCTAAAAATGTATTTCAAAAAGGATTAAAAAATTAGTGTTGTCTGACTGTACGGTGTTCAGGGGTACCAGCAGTGAATAACAGAAGTGTGATGTTTTTGTATAGAACACTTTACAACACATACAGTGTGTCAAACACAAGGCCCGCCAGCCGAATCCGGCACGCTAGGCCTTGCCATGTGGGCCTGGCACCCAGCCAGAACGTGGCAGAAATGCATTCTGCCACCCAGGCTCTTCTGAGGTTGATTTACTAAAACTGGAGTGTGCAAAATCTGGTGCAGCTGTGCATGGTAGCCAATCAGCTTCTAACTTCAGCTTGTTCAATTAAGCTTTGAAAAAAAAAAAACCTGGAAGCTGATTGGTTTTCCATGCAGAGCTGAACCAGATTTTGCACTCCCCAGTTTTAGTAAACCAACCACCCTGTTCTTACAAGGGACAACTTTGTTTAGCGGCTCCTGGATATAACAGATCCCTGCATGTGCTCACAGTGGAGCATGGTGGGGACAGGTCTCCAGAGAGATAAAGAACGATCTCCCTTCAAGGTGCGCTGCCTACACAGGGAGTTACTTGCGCCAGGCCAGGTAGTAGAGAGAGATTCGAGGAAGCTTTGGGGGTGTTGGGGTTGCACACCTTGCTCTCTGTACGTAGTGTATCCCTAAATCCTGCATTTTGTACATAGCGCACCCCTGAACTCTGCACTCTGTACACAGTGCACCCCTAAACCCTGCACTCTGTACACAGCACACCCCCGAACTCTGCACTCTGTACATAGCAAAACACAGAAATCTGTACTCTGTACGTAGTGCACCCCTAAACTTTTCATTCTGTACATAGCGTACCCCTGAACCCTGCACTCTGTACATAATGCACTTTGGACTTAATGGACTCTGTATTTAACGCACCTCAGATACTACTGGCCCTTTAAGAGCAACCTTATTGCTGATACGACCCTGAACTTGACACCCCTGCAAACATGATCTGACTATCTCCATGCACCTAAATCTTGCATAATAATTTGTTCCTACTGTGAGTGGGGAGGAGAGCAACACAGGTATAAACTACCAGTACCATGTTGTAATAATTCTAACCTCTTCAATTCATGTTCCCACTGAGGGCTGTGAACCCTTTTGAGCCACCGCTTCATAGACTCATAGACATAGATTGTAGCACGAGAACTGAAAACAACTGTTATCTTAGGTTGTCTCTGAGAAGCTTTAAAGCCCAATGCAACTTTAAAAAAAATAAATTCTTTATACATACCCTTTTTTTAAAGCCATCTTTGGTTCCATCGTGTGACTCATAGGTCCTCTTTCAGCAGTGGGTGGACCTGAATGTAGCAGAGAATGGTGCCACAAAATGATGTGGTGCTGTTCTTTGCACCATTCTCCTCTGAGTTCAGAGCATCTTTAAGACATACCCTCAGAGGGCAGGTTTTACGATGCCTTGGACTCACAAGAAGTAGTTTCAATGATGCTAGGCAATATTCAGCCTAAAAGAACCCCAGCACTGGATTGCCAAACAATTGGTAATCACAGCACCAAAGAGGAGGTCAGTATCATTTTAGGAGGTCCTCCGAAACGAGGCTGCGGCCCGCCCTCCACTCTTGGTTCAGTGTTCGTTCTTGTCGGCTTCCGTGGAGGAACCGACAGACTTGTCCTTTCTACTTCCGGTTCAGGGTCATTACCTCCCTGCTGCACGGCGGATTGCGGTGAGTCTGCCCAGCCAGGGAGCCCACGCCATTTGCAGCATCACCCGGTATTGCCGGTATCCAGGACTGCCTTCACCATTATACAGGACCTGCCATACAGGACCCAGATGCGATTATCCTTCATCTTGCATCTTCCATCGGATCCACTGTGGGGACTGTCCTTTTGCACCATACATGCTGTATTATTGGAATACCTGTTTTTAACATGTAAGTTACTACATTAAATTATACAGCTGTTCATCTACCTTTATGACTTGGCGCCCTTGTTCTTTTTCTTTGTTATAGGTACAACTTGCAGAGGAGGGTTTACTTCCTCTTTAAGCTTGATCAGGACTCATGAAGATAATTGTAGTGATAGCTATGTAAAGAACAAAATGTAAAACATCTATATCCACTTGACGCACAATCACGTACCTAGTAAGTCATTGTACTTCAAGCGGTTGTATTTGGGTGATACCTGCAGCTGCAGTACCCTTTTCTTAGAGCCAACGGTCAGCTCTCTTGTAATAGCAATCAGGGCAGCTAACTAGCTGCTCGATTGCTATTACAAGCAGCACCTTCTGTGACTTGCTCAGGCTCTCCAGTCCCACCTGGAGACCCGAGCTACCAGCTGGCAAGTCTGCTGGCTAACCTCAATTTTCCCAGTCATGGTAACCTTACATAACACAGTTGAAATAAATTGTGTTGTTCTAACAAATAAAAATCTATGGACAGCTTTACTCATATAGCTACCAAGGTAGTATTTGATCCTTAAAAATCGAAAACGCACATCTCAACATCCTCCTTTGACCAGCTACCTATTATACATGCTGAAACAAGTAAACCTGATCTCTAGCCAAAGCTGTTGTCCCAACTGAAAGATTTATCCTCATCTCTGATCACAACTGTAATAATTTGAATTTCCTGTCACAGTCTGCCCTAAACTAAATGTATACTTAGTTCTGCCACTCCCCAGACTGATAAAAAAAATAATATTCAATAGTGTGTACATTTAGAATTATTTTGGTTTTGGTGGTGTGAACTAGAAATGTTTGACTGAAATTCCCTTGTGCCTTTGGATTTGTAGTAGGCACTTGTTGGTAAAATGTTAGATTGCACCAAAAATATAAAATATGTGGCTACATAGTTCCCTATATAAGCAAAACACAGGTTTGCATAAGAAGCACCATGATTAGAGACTAGTGAAGACTGAGAAGATAAGGGGCCTTCTGATGGCATGAGGAGGAGGAGTATTGAGTAATACTTTGTCTCTAAATCAAAGTCAAAGTGCTAGATTCACACCACTACTAGTAATGAGAAAAGCAAGCATGTCATATGCTTAGCACAGATGAATTCACCAAATGCTATTCTAATGGCAAGTGTGGGACAAGCAGTATTGTCTCTCTGCTTCTGCTTTTGATCCCTTTTTTTAAGCATGCAAATCTTTGATGGATTGGCAGTGAACATAATAAGGTTCAAGGCTTTGTTTTCAGGATTTACATAATATATCAAATGAGTTGCATATGGTTAACATGATGTCCTGAGAGTACTGTAACACTGTGCATTGTTACTGTACTGTAGAACTTTATTTTGACCACAAGATGGTAGTGTTCAGCAACTTAGTTCAACACAAGGCCCAATACAGGAGTGCTGAGGTTGCTAGGACTTGTATGCTGTAAACAGAACATTTTATACCGTTTAGCTGAGATCGAACTACACTCCCTAGGAGCAAATGCCAGGGGGCGGGAGCATATAAAATAAAAAGCCTGGAAACACTGGGGGAAGAGAGAGTCCAGGGTCAGTTTGGGTCATCACCATCATTGCACCCCTTGTTTCAAATGTGTTTTCATTTGCTGTAAGTTTAAGTACATTGAATAGTACAGGCCTCTACATTTAAGGACAGGTGCTTTATTGCTACAGTCTACCAGTCTCATACAGATAGTATATGTGCCAGAGCCCATCTATTGCTATAGTTCACCATCTTTAACTGTCTCTACAAAATACTGCCTGCAGAATATCTACCCTTGCATCCCCCCCCCCCTCCTTCCGTTAGGAAGAACTCTGCACTTACTCCAACTCAAGCTCAAGCCATCCATCAAAAGAAGAGGGAATTACCTGCTCAAGTTCAGTTTCTCTATGTAGCACCCCCCTAGTCAGGTGCTAGATAGGTAGCATAGTTTTTGATTCTGGCGGCTTATCAGCAGAATTGCAGGTTAAAGTTATGTGCTTTCTGCTTATCAGGGAGCAGGATTTACAGTTAGGCCTGTTGCATGTGTCCAGGTGGGATTCATTTGGTCTGAGGGAGTGCCCCCACTGTATCCAATAGGGGAGTGTGTTGAACAGTGCAGTAAACCGCACCAGTGACACACATTCTTTTATGACTATCCCAGTGGGTTGGCACAAAAGTGGTGCATCCTGGGATATGTTATAAAAGTCATGGACACATGTGACAGGGTGTCTTTGATGGGAAGCCAGGTCCCAGGAGGAGGGTGACGGCTGACTCTCCTGTTGCTGAGGAAGGTGGTCACAGGCAGTCGGCCTTGTGGACCAGAAGTGTGGTGCTGAGCCAAGAGTTCCTGTGGATACTGACAGTGGAGCAAGTGGCAGAGCGACCTGAGGAAAAACAGTGTCCATGAGTACCAGGGAGCATGCCAGGGGGTCTGCCCAGGACGGGGACCACTCCAGGAGGGTGTCAGTGGACAGAAGGTTAGCACACAGTCAGTGAGAAAAGGGGTGCCAAGTTAGACCCTGAAGAGTAATTAAAGTGCGAGTCCATATTCTTTATCTTCACTTCAGTGGCAAGGTGAAGCAGCGGCCTTGCTGCATTTAGCAGTCAGTTGTCCTCAGAAATTGTGCATAGTTCAAGTTGGAGTATCCCACTCATTCCCTTCTCCCATCCAAGTTCTAAAATAAAATACAAAAAAACATCCCCTGGATTGTTCATTGTCTGAGCCAAGAGCTGTTAATTGCTGTGTATCTGCTATCAGTTGCTAATGGTCACCCAGCAGACCCAAGAATGTGTAATTCTCATCGGCTCCCTAGGGGGCAGTGCTACATCTAATTAAAGGGACATACATCTGACAATTACCCACTCCCCTCTTTTGTTAAGTGACTTCTTCCTACCACCTAATATTCTTAAAGTGGCCACACTATCTATTTTTAATAAAGGGGAACTCTGCTGGCCACATTACCATCCAAAGGGATAATTCAGTGTCTTCTTAAAGAGACTATGTCCCTATTGTGCACCAGCGTCTGGGCCCCAACTATTCGGCAGATGAATCCATCCGGTGTTTATGGTTCATTGGTGGGAGGATTACCTGTTATATTTCTTGAAGGTTAAACCTTAACTCTTCTCACTGATAGCCCACAAGTGAGCTAGCCCTGTGTTTGTTCTTTCTTTTTTGTTCACTTGGAAAAAATCTCTCTGTTTGAGATGCTATTATTTATATCTTTAGTCCTGCAGAATGGGTGGGTGTGCCCTAAAATGGTACTGTACTGTGTTATATTGTTCTTTCTCTGTATTACCTTGTTATTTGACAACTTCAATTGACTGTTATACTTCAACTGTCCTGTCATTTTAATGATATTAATACAAGCTAATCATTTATCTCAACCAAAAAGACGCTATTCCGTTGACAAATGAATGGCAGAGGGACACAAAATAAAAAATATATATACTTTAGCTTTATTGATCACAAAGGATATACAATTTAATTCTTTTTTTCCCTGTGTCTATGCAGGGTATTTTTAGTTGTATGCTTATTAAGTTAGGTTGACAGACACCATACAGGTGTAGGCAATGGTGAGAAAATTACATTAATAGGCCTGGACCCTTTGTTCTTAATCATTTAACCCACCAGTGTGTGTGACAGCCAGGGAATCGCCTAGCCAAAATATTTCAGTGTTGTCAGTAGGGGTAGTGCTCTGCTCAGGGCTCAGTAATGAACAGGGAACCCAGAATATTCAGTGGCTCCTATGGGGGTAGCGCTAAAGTATAATAACCTGGAAAATGCAAATATTAAGGTATAATTGAAGGTAAACTTTTTTATTTTGTTTTAGAGTTTTAGAGTGGAAAGAATTTAGAACACCTAAAGGGTTTTCATTGCTGTCTGTATTCCTGTTAGGGAGATTCATTCCCTCTATTTTTACTGGTAAAGATTATCACCAAAACAGGAATAGTGGGGACATTTTCCAATGGAGATGCTGGTTCTGGTGACCCTGGTGACTACCAGGAATCTCGCAAAATTTGGAGGGATTTCCACTCCCATCCTGTTGGGATCATGGAACAGGAAGTAAAGGTAAATTTACCCAATGGGACACAGATAGAGGAAAAAAAAAACATTTTGCATTTTCCCGACCAAGAAGTGTCAAGGGTCAGAGAACTGTTTTAAATGCCTAAGTATCTGAAGGCATTTCAGTGGGGATCTTGATCCTTTAATGTTCCTCGTCCCATTCTCAAAATTACAGAAACAAGGTCTGTGTGTCTTGATTGAGGTGAGTGTAGCCATATTAGTGCACTTCCAAAAAAGAACAATTGAGTACTGTCCATGATACTTTTTAATTTGTACTAACATCTAAACTTTCAGGACAGGCTTTCAGGGTGTGTCTCCTTCTTCGATGTCCAAGCAGTACTAGTACACAAAGTTTTAGCAGAATGTGAGGGGTGTACTCACTTTTGTGAGATACTTTATTTGTTGTTTGTACTCGTAGTACAGCCCAGAAGCAATAGTGCGCATTTTGCTTTCTTTTTTTTGCCCTACCTAAAACATACTGACACTTACTGACACTGAGGATAATTAAAAAAACAAAATGAAAAGAAAAACCCTGCCCAAAATATACTGACCTTGATCTTTGACCCTTACTGAACCCAAACACTAGCCTGGCACTAACCTAAATCAAACTGTCTTCATTCTTTAATTAATTTTTTTTACACACGGAAGGAAAGAGAAAAATATATTGTATCTTTCCTCTCAATTCACAGTGAAAGAAACTCAGGGACAGGCTTTATAGTGACTGATTACTGTCGTAGCCAATCAGAGGCTACCACAGCGATCAGGTGACCTGGAATTGGGAGTTCCAGGTCCTGGTTGTTAGTACAGGCCCAGGGATCTTGGTGAGATTCCGGTCTCTATGCTGGGGGGGGGCTTTGTGTGGCTCGCTCCCAGCACAAAGGGAGATACACAAATATGAGGCCTCACAAAAAAAAAAAAACAGAAGTGGGGCTGCATATATGTGTTACGTTGAGTTAAAATTACTCACCAGCAACTCAAAAGCAGAAGGGTAGCCTGCGCTAGCAGTAGCAACACAACATAAGCGTAACAGCCAATTTGCGGTATGTCCGACAATTACAGTGAAGTAGTAGATATAACCAAAAGGTCACCAAAATGGTCAAGACTAATGAAAACTAGCTTTAGAAACGTAAGAAACATCAACAGGAGTAAATGTCAACAGGGTCCATCTAATATGTCAAAATCAAGGATGTATCAGTTACAATTACATTTTATGGCACTGTGCCCTCTGTGATATCAGGGAAGGAAACCCATGGGTGAGGCATTGTACATAGATGATTCATTCCGCTGGTGAACGGTGTTGCCTGATTTGGAGAGTGAAGCTTTTTTTTAATCCTACATATGAAGAAGTGGATAGTTTATGGCAAATTTCACTCATGTATGCATTACCTTCTAGCAGCAGGGGAGGACTGGGCCAGGGGGCAGGGGGGCAATTGCCCCCTGGGCTGCTCTGATGACCCGTAAAAAGGCTGCACCTCTTCTGCCACAGACATGCCTAAATGATTCCTGAGTGTGGGATGAAGACAAGGACAAAGTGCAGGCCTCCCTCCCCCAACATGGATGGTGTAAAGTGTGTGTGAGCAGAGGCCGGTTCCATGCCCCACTGGAGACTCTTCTGCCCCGGCCAGCCCCAACCAAGCTGTCCCAGCTCTCCCCCAACCTCCCCCTGCTGGCCAGGTCGGAAACCCGGGAGAGTAGAGAGTATCTGGAGCAGGGCTTCAGCTTGGAATGGGGGGGTCGGGAGGATAATTGGGAGAGTGGGAGGGGGGCTGAGTTGCTGCATCATGGGCCTCTGGGTTGTACTTGCCCCCTGGGCCGAAAGTTGCCAGTCTGCCCCTGTCTAGCAGGCTTCATTAAAGGCTTTTTTACATTTTGAAAGTTCAGTTGAGTAGTCTGTGAACCAGACCAATTTTTTGCCCCCTGCCACCAGATTGTGTTGAGACTTGTATGCTAGGAAAATACATATACAGTATATAAACATTCAGCATGGTTTATTATTTGCCTCACTGAGGCTGGGGACCATTTCAGGACATCTTTGAATAATATTCTGTAAAATACCTTTTGTCTAATAACTTCCATTGTTGTCCCCTTCCCGTGTTCATCAGTTATGGTGGTGTAGCTTGACACACCTGGACCCATATGAAAGATATGATCCATGGGTCTTAAGATTCAATTCTATAACCAATGCTATAAAACAGGGGTTATTACACATAATAATCTGGGGACCCAAGTAATTCATTTTTACTGGAACGCATGAAGATAAATATTACCAAAATGGTAAGAAAAGCCAAACAAAGACCCCAAAAAAATGTCAGCATAACATATTGTGGGAACTTATCACTATTATAGGCTATACGTAGATTCTTTCCTACATTTCCTTTCTTATTTTTACATTTACTCACAATGTTGTTTGCATAATTACCTATACACCCTGCCTAGCATATGCTCTTATTTCCCATACGTATCTGTGTGTCAATCATATTAGTTTAACCACTTGCCGCCTGCTCACAGTATATTTACTGCGGCAGTCAGCCCCTCACAGGCAGAACGACGTAGGTCTACGCTGCTAGCCTGTGAGGGTCTTAGGAGCGCTCCTGCGCGGTCACGGACCCCCCGCGCGTGTGACCGGCGGACCCGATCGTCCGCCGGTCGCTCGCGATCGTCGGTGGAGAGGGAGAAAGGCAGGCAAGTAATGTAAACAAGCCGCCTGTCATTCTCCCCGGTGTATGAATGATGATCATACGGTTCTGCTATGTAGAACCATTGATCACTGTTCATACATCTCAAGACACAGCCAATCACAGTTAGAATCACGCCCCTAGGGACCCACATAGCCCCTCCCTCTCAAAAAAAGTTAACCCCTTCACTGCCAGTGTAATTTTACAGTAACAGTGCATATTTATAGCACTTATTACTGTAGAAATGTCACTGGTAACCCAAAAAGTATCAAAAATGTCAGTCAAGGCTCCGATCTGTCGCAGTCGCAGTACCGCAAAAAAAATCGCAGATCGCCGCCATTACGCGTTAAAAAAAAACCAACAAAAATGACAAAAATCTTTCCCTTTGTTAATAAACGCGATAACTTTTGCGCAAACCAATCAAAATACGCTTATTGCATTTTTTTTTACCAAACATATGTAGCATAAAACAAATTGGCCGAAAATGTTAAAAAATTTGGATTTTTACATTTTTTTTGGGGGGCAATTTCATATAAAAAAATGTGAAAAATATTGTTATTTTTGCAAGATTTACGCTCTTTTTTTGTTTATAGCGCATGATCAAAAAATCGCACAGGTGATCAAATACCACCAAAAGAAAGCTCTGTTTGTGGGAAAAAAAGGACGCCAAATTTGTTTAGGTACAGCATCGCACGACCGCGCAATTGTCCGTTAAAATCACGCAGTGCCGAATCGCAAAATAGGCCCTGGTCAGGAAGGGGGTAAAATCTTCCGGGTCTTAAGTGGTTAATTGTTTCACATGTTTTGAGGGGTGGTGGTATTGTGGATGGTAATATTTATTTCACTTTCATCCCATAGAAACAAATAACTCTGTGACATTAACTGCATTGTTTATAGGCTAGGACCCGATCATGAAATTATATGACTTAAAACATGGATAACAATGCCGAGCAAGCGATCCCCTGTGGTCTCACACAGGATCCAGAAGATTGCAGCTATCAATGCCAAAGAGCTGACTACTGCAATGATTGCCAGCTTGAAGTATGAGATTTGCATACTTACATTCGTCCAACTTGATCGATGTAAGTGTGCAATAAAGATAAGACCTGGAGTCCAGCTTTAAGAAGGACCCAATCTATGGAGGTTTTCCATTCAGTCAGTTTCACCTAATTCTTTACTGCTATCCTACAAATGCCGCAAGCTTTCAGAAGAAAGGTCTGGAATTAAATATTCATGCTGAGCAGGGAAGAGGTTAGACCCATATTCCATATGCAGTTTAGTTCTTCTCTCAGGAAGCAGCCTTGCACGGTGCCAGAGGAAGCTCTGCCCTTCCCTCTACTGACTCATACTGTAAGAAGGAAAAGATTAGAGGGCTGAATGGGCTGGGGAAAGTGAAAGCTTCCACGTCTATTCAATCTTTGCCTCACCTTTCAATGGCTGTGTGGGAGAAACTTTCCTTGACCTCATGTCATAAATGTCATGGTATTTCTGATTGAAAATCCTAGTCTTTCCTTCTTGCTATTATTTAAAATTTAAAACGTGCCAAAAAATTAAATGTGTTCACTGTGTCATAACTTTTATACTTTCACTGAAAACTGAGCTTTACAACTGCTATGCACAATTTGATATTTGCAAGCAAAGCTTGAGGCTGGGTTCACAGTGTTGCAATACACATCTGGCGGCATGGTGCATTGGGGTTACTGTATAATCACTGCACTGTCACTGTATAATTGTAGTACCCGCCTAGGTAGGTGCTAGAGAGTGAGTATCGTTTTTGGCTCTGTCTGCCTATCAGAGGAGCAGCAAGTAAATTCTATATTTTTCTCTGCTTAACAGGGAGCAGGATCTGTAAGTTAGGTCTGCTCAATCTGCTCAGTGTGTGATTCATGTGGTCTGAGGGAGTGTCCCCACTGGTCCAATGGGGAGGCACATTGCACAGTGGAGCAAACCTGACCAATAGGCACACAAACTTTGGTACAGCCCCAGGGATTGGCACAGACTGCTGTCTTGGTGCATTGTGGGGTGTAGGATATAAAGTCAGGGGCACATGTACTCAAGGTCTTTGGCTGGTGAGCAGAGTCCCAGAAGGAGGGTGGTGGCTGCCTCTTCTTCTTCAGCAGTTGGTGTATGGTCACAGGCAGTCGGCCTGGTGAGCCAGAAGTGTTGAGCTGAACCCAGAGGTCCAGGAGAGCTGACTGAAGGAGTTGAGGCACTGGAGAACCTGGAAAGCAGTATCGTGAGTACAGAGGATCATGTATACAGGCCTGACCAGGACGGGTGTCAGCTGGTGGATAGAAAGGGGGTACTAGGTATGTGCCCTGAAGATAAGTACTAAAAGGAACATTATCCCCAGATTCATCTAGTCGCAGGATGAAGCTGCAGCGTTCCTGCATTCTCAGACAGAAGTCCTCAGCATTGTGAATAGCTTTAAGCCCCGTACACACGTACCGATTGTCGGCCGAACGATCGGCCGTCTTTTGTCCGAGGGCTGTCGTGTCTGTTGAAAAGTGCTCAAGACTGCACACAAATTTTGTCGGCCAACAACAACCGACTGCAGAAGTGATGTCATGTGATGGTTAACTTTCCGTGTGTTTTTTCTTCTTTGAGCATGCCCAGTCTTGCTCATCTGGCTTTTGTCAGCCGAAATCTGTACTGACTGACGAACAATCGGCCGTTCTGGTGTTGGCCTACAAAAATTTTGTAGCCAGCACACCAGATTTTGTTCGGCCGAAAAGTTGCAGTCGGTTGTCGGTAGCATCATACTAACAAGCCGACAATCGGCCGATCGGACGTTGGCCGAATATTTACGGCCGACAATCGGTACGTGTGTACGGGCCTTAAGAGTTAGAGTATCCCACTCATCTCTTCTCCCATCCCAATATTAAATAAAACAACAAAAACAACAACCCCTAGACTGTTCATTGACTGAGCCCAAAAAATAAATAAAAATTTTTTATATATATATATATATATATATATATATATATATATATATATATATATATATATATTTTTTTTATTGTTGTTTTATTTATTTTTTTAAATGAAGAAGACTTTATTGAACCATAGAAAACATTCCAGTGCATACACATTTGAAATTGCATTGTGCTTGCATTGTGCACTGGTGTGCAGTCATATTGGAACAGGAAGGGCCCCTTCTCAAACTGTTCCCACAAAGTTGGGGAGCATCAATATGTCAAAAGTGTTGTGGTATGTTGACGCCTTAAGATTTCCCTTCACTGGAACTAAGGGGCCAAGCCCAACCCCTGAAAAACAACCCCATACCATAATCCCCCCTCCACCAAATGATTTTGACCAGTGCACAAAGCAAGGTCCCCAAAGACATGGATGAGCAAGTTTGGGGTGGAGATACTTGACTGGCCTGCACAGAGTCTTGACCTCTACCCGATAGAACATCTTTGGGATGAATTTGAGAATGTAAGCCAGGCCTTCTTGTCCAACATCAGTGCCTGACCTCACAAATGAGCTTCTGGAAGAATTGTCAAACATTCCCATAGACACACTCCTAAACCTTGTGAACAGCCTTCCCAGAAGAGTTGAAGCTGTTATAGCTGCAAAGGGTGGGCCAACTCAATATCAAACCCTACGGAATAAGACGGGGATGCCATTAAAGTTCATGTGCGTGTAAAGGCAGGCGTCCCAATACTTTTGACAATATAGTGTATGTGCATTACACCAAATAATTCTAAGACATCATGCATGCTGTAGTGTATTGGGGTGTCATCAATTTTGAATGGCACCCTAGCGTATTTACAGAGCCTGAAATGTCTCCTGAAAAGGATTTATGGGGCCCCTCTATGTACAGAACAGATACTACTTTCTGTTATTTTTTCATGGTAAGGGTATTTAATATTTAAAGGTATAATATGCTCCCTTTTGGAAGAAATTGATGATGGTTTGGTCAAAGTGGAAGTTCCCCTTGGAAAGATAATCTATTACATTTTGTCATGGTCTCCAGGATAGGAAGTCATGGACAACCTTTGTCAAAAAAGCTAACAAAAAAGATTTAAAGTGATATTAAACCAAAAATATAAGCTATTGCAGTTTACCAATCATTAGATGTGGTGGCTGCATTTGTTTTACTTTTTTAGGGTTTTTTTCCCCTCTGTTCCCATCTGCTGATCTGGCCAGTAACACCCCTCCTGTATTAGAGTGCCTCCACTCTGGATGAATGAGCACAGGGGTCACATTTGGACAGCAGCATTGTACATCTGGGGGGAGGGGAATGTTAGATGGACTGGCAGATCTTGAGACACTAACTCATTAAAGGCAAACTCCAGCTCACACTGCAGTTACACAAGCAGTTTCCATTGTTGTCTGTGTCCGGTTAGGGCAATTCACCCACTGTATTTGCCCTGTTTACAATTATCACTAAAAGTGAAAGTAAAAGATCATTCCAAATTTTGAGTTGCCCCCAGAAAAGTTTTCTTCCAACTGGAACATTAGTTCTGGTGACCTGGGGGGCCAAAGGGATTCTCTTAATTTGCATCGATTTCCTCTCACTTACTGTGGTGGCTAAAAGACAGGAAGTGAAGGGAAATGTGCCCAATAAGACACAGATGGGGAAAAAAAAACAGGGTTATAACCCTCCCTCACTCTCTGAAAATAAAATCCAAAAATCCCTCAAAATCCAAAAAAAAAAAAAAAAAAGTTTTGCCTATAGTTCTACTTTAACCACTTTAAGACCGGAAGGATTTGCCCCCTTAATGACCAGGCCTTATTTTGCGATTCGGCACTGAGTTACGGACAATTGCGTGGTCGTGCGACGCTGTACCCAAATAAAATGTATGTTTTTTTTCCCCCTACAAATAGAGCTTTCTTTTGGTGGTATTTGATCACCTGTACGATTTTTATTTTTTGCGCTATCAACAAAAAAATAACGACAATTTTGAAAAAAAATATATATATTTTTCACATTCTGCTATATAACATTCACAAAAAAAAAGAAAATTAAAAAATCTAAATTTTTTATCATTTTAGCCCAATTTGTTTTCTGCTACATATGTTTGGTAAAAAATCGCAATAAGCGTATTTTGATTGGTTTACTCAAAAGTTTTCGCATCTACTAACTACTGTATGGGAAAGATTTATGTAATTTTTATTGTTTATTTTTTTTTACTAGTAATGGCGACAATCTGCGATTTCTTACGGGACTGCAACATTGCAGGAAACAGATCGGACCTCTGACTGATATTTTTGACACTTTTGGGGGGACCAGTGACATTTCTACAGTAATCGGTGCAAAAAATATATACTGTTACTGTAATAATGACAGGGAAGGGGTTATGGGTGATCAAGGGGTTGAATGTCAGCCTAGGGAAGTGATTCTAACTGTGGGAGGGGGGGCTTCTGAAATGACCATAGAGACATGTGATCCTATATAGAAGGATCACATTGGGCTCTATGATCATTGCAGGAAGAAGAATGGTCAGCTGTGTTTACACAGCTGCCCCCACCCCAAAGCACCTTGCTCCCGTGTTGATGGGGACAGGGGTCTCTTCCCGACAAACGTAAAAAAAATAAAAAAATAGTGTCCCCCGATGATCAGTCGCCCGTCCGCCTGCCTGAAAAATAGAAAAAAAAAAAAAGAAGCTCCTGCTTCTATGGACACTTCCCGTGCTCTGAGCTGTTTTGAATGTGACAGCTCTTTTATAGAGATCTGACATCACAAACCACCCCACAATACATTGCTCAGGTGCAGTGAATACATTAATGACGTCGGTAATTTAGGACTAAACTAGGACTTTTGATTTTTCATCATTGATTGTTCATGTCCCATAAACTTTAATGGAGTTCGCATGTTCAAGATTTTCTGGTGCGAACCGAACAGGGGGGTATGAGGCTCATCACTATGTCTTGGCGTCTCCCTTTCCTCTGGGATGTTGACGATGCCCCTGACCAATAAAGCGGAGTGGCCATGGACTGTCCTGGGTTTATGACAATATCAAGTCCCTCCCTTACACACAGTTTTATACCACTATTTATATCTTCCAATATGTACCGGTGGCATTCTTAAAACTGATAGATTATTGTTCAGCATTGAATTTCCCGTCCAGGGATACTAAACACAGGGTAGCTCAGATAAACTTGTCACCCAGGGATTATCTGACAGCTATCTTCCTTTCTATATGTGCTAGTGTGGTCATATATGACCTTTGATCTTTCAGTGTGACATCCCCATTCAAATATATACTTATTATTAATGTGTCATGTTCCTGTCAGAGTTTATGAATCGTTTGTGGATTTGTTAGGATTTGAATTGGGAAGAGGTCTCTGATTGCCTTTTACGATCCCCATTAGTTCTGGGTATCCTTTTATGGCATGCTATGTATTCTAAATGGATTTCGTCATAGTTTTACAATAGGCCTGGAACCAGACATCCTGCCAGAACTCAATTAGCTGTTTACAGCTCTGCACAGACATAAGCACTGGTTTCTGATGTCTCTGAGTTGAGATAACAGCTCTTTTGAAATGTAAAACATATACATTCCATGAATAAAGGAGGAGAAAGGGGGGTATCCCTGCTGCAATGTGTAACTGTTCTGCAAGACTGTCATGGCTGACCTATGATAACTTAACAACATGGCCGCTAGCTACAGCTTTTCGTGTGTTCAGTAAGTGATATCATTACACCTCCCGCCCTCAAGTGGTTGCTTGGTAGGGAACCGCCATTTCCTTTCTGACGCAACCGACTCATGCGGGCTCGGCTTGGCGTGACAACCCATCAGCATTGCCATGGGTGCTGCCTTTCTTATGCAGGGTGGTGAAATCATATTGCTGAGGAATTAAGCTCTACTGAAGTAGTTTGCCATTCTACCCAGCAAAACAATTTAGCCAGCTCAAGGGATTGTGATCAGTGATCACAGTAAATTGCCACCCATACAGGTACATTTACAATTTCTGCAGAGCCTACACGATCGTGGTGTATGCTACTTCCTTTGGGAGCAGCTTCCAGCTCAGGTAGAGGATGGTATGTTCCTTTCCGGCATCATCCACCTGACTCAGGACTGCACCCAATCCATATACAGAGGCATCAGTCTGCAGTAGAAAATGGTGAGTAAAGTCTGAAGCCTGTAGCACAGGGGCACTGGCCAGTGCCTTCTTCAAGGCCTAAAATACCCTCTCACACTCTGGTGTCCAAGACAGTACCTTGGTATTTTATTTTTGGTTAAGTCAGTCTGGGGTTTTGCCAGGCTACTGTTATTACATAAAGACTTCCTATAGTAGCCAGCGGTCCCCAGGAATGACATAACCTGCTTTTTGGTTTGAGGGGTAGGCCAGGCCAGGATGGCCTCAACCTTCCCTGTCTCAGGTCTCAGGGTGCCTCCTCCTACCTGGTGTCCCATGTAGCAGAGCATCAGCGACCTTGTCTGCTTGGAGGGAGGAGAGAGCTACAGCCTCTGGATAACGTGTGGCATGGTCAACAACTGTCAGGATATTAAGTTTGCCTGAACTGCTAGGGATGGCTAGAGGCCCAACAATATCCAATGTCACCCTCTTAAAAGGTTTGGCAATCACAGGAAAAGGTTGTAGCGGAGCCCAGTGTAAATCTCCTACCTCCTACCAACTCATTGGCAAGTAGCACAGGTCCAACAGTAGTCAGCTATGTCAGCAGGCATGGTAGGCCAATAAAAGTTATGTATCACCCGCCCCGGGTTTTAGTGATCCCCAAGTGCCCTGCTGGGGAAATCTCATGAGCCACTTTTAGCAACTGGCTCCTGAAATGACTGGGTACAACAAGCTGCCTTCTACCTATTTATGTCAGTCTCATTCCCCTCTACAGGCAAACCCTCTTTGTACATTTTCTCTTTGTTCCAGTAGACCTTTTGTTTGTCATTCTCTGCAAGGGGGCGATCCGCTAGACTCCTGAGCTGCTCTAGGGTTCTGTCTGTCTTCAGTGCTGTCTCAAAGGCAGAACAACAAGTCCCAGCAAGCAGTCCTGTGGCAAACAAAAACAGCTGCTGAGGCACAACAGAGGTGGAGTTCACTGGGTCAGAACAAGGAGAGGGCCCAGAAACCTCTTCCTGCTGTTCTGTGACCAGGGCCTGCACCTCAGCTGCCTTTGCCACACTGGGAGTTACCACCAATATTGGCAATGTATCATCATCATCACATTTAACATTTACAGTTGTAGCATTTTTGAAACATACACTTGGTAACTTCACAGTCAAGGGGGGTCTCCTCTCCTTCCTTGGAAAAAGGAGGACCTTGTATTTTCACTCCACCCTCCCCCTCCCCAGGTTGCCCAGATATTAAACCCACATCTGTACACAGTACCTTGGGGGGGTCAAGAGGATTCCATGGAGGTGTCCTCAACAGGGGCATAATATGAGACAAGGGTCCCTAAATTGGCACCCAACAACACAGCAGTGGGGATCTCCTCAGAGACTCCCACCTCTCTCATCCCAATTCCTGCACCCCAATCAATGAACACATATGCACGGGGTATGCGGGTATGGGTCCCCCCATCTTCGGTGAGGGTAAGAAACTTCTCTGGATGATGTCTGTTTCTTCTATAACCTCAGGTCTGACCAATGTGACTTCAGCTCAGGTGTTACAGTCCGGTTGCCTATGATGACTGGCTGCAACTTGGCGTTGGTTTCCTGAGGTTTCTCACTGACGAACAGCACAGCGGAAGGGTTGCTGGCCAGTTGGCCAGATGATGTCATCCTCTTCTGCTCAGGGCACTGTGTCCTGAGATGGCCGAGTTTTTCACAGGTGTAACATCTGCGGTTGTCAGTCAGGAATGGCTTGGCGCCAGGAACTGCAGGTGTCGGCCGCTGAGGAACTTGGTTTGCAGGTGGAGGAAGGGTTGCCATGTGTGATTTTCCTCCTTTCCAGTCATTCAGAGGAGCCTTGCAATGGTCAGATACCCGAGTGTTGATATAGGTATCTGCCAGTTCTGCTGTTGCTCTGGCAGAGGCTGGCTTCCGCTCCAACACAAACTGTCTGACGTCTGTAGGACAGATGTGCAAAAGTTGATCTTCAATCATAAGATCTTCCAGGGACTCAAAAGAATCTGCTTTCAAGCCTCTAGTCCACTGCTTGAATGTGGTGTGTAAGCGAGTTACCACATCTACGTATATACTGTAGGAGTCCCCAGGCCCCTTTTGCAAGGACCTAAATCCCTTCTGGTATACTTCTGGGGTTAACTATTAATTTTGGATGATCGCAGCCTTTATGGCCTCATAATCGTAGTCCTTCTCCGCTGGCAATTCGTCATATGCATACAGGGCCTTGCCTCCCAGTCCTGGCGTCAGGTACCAAGCCCATTGTGCTTGATGCAGATGGTACTAATTGCCAGTTTTTTCAAATGACAGTAGATACAGGTCAATGTCACTGTCCCTTTCCATGACTGGAAATTTAGCTGCCTGGCTCACTGACAGAGAGACGTCCCTGTGCTCCAGGGATCCAAAGTTCTAAGTCTTTTGTTGCTGCTGGAGCCTAGCCATCTCCGGTTCATGCCAGTGATCAGCCTCCATCTGCATGGCCTCTCTCCCAGCCTGACACTCAAGAAACTGCAGGTACACTACAGGATCCATCTCAATGATGCATTGTTGGGCATCCTGCACCTGCTTAGAGTCTATGCTGGTTGCAGGCCATCTGCGGCTGGCCCACTCATGCTGCGGCTTGGAGGCGGCATTTAGTGATACTTCAGTGTCAGTCTCTGCTTGCCCATCCTGCAAGACTGTTTCTGAACCACTGGGCTCTGAAGTAGCAGTTACCCCTTTAGTTTCAGTTTTCCTCGAGTTCTGGTCTGCCCGGATATCATTCTCCTGTAGGGCATGAATCATGCCTTCACAATTTTTTCCACAGACATTGATTCCTCTTAATGCACACTCAGCAGTCAGGTAATTTTTGCTCATCTTTTTATATTCTGACAACCCAGGCATTGTGCAAGTAGAAAAGATAGAACAGAAAGCAGAGATAGGAAGGAACTGTAGGAAGTAGCTGTTGCTGTATGTCTCCTTAAGAAAAAACAAAAAGTATGCATCGGCTTGTCTCTAAGGAGTGTTTCCACAAAGGTTACAATCCTTCAGTGCGAGCTAATTCCTAATGATGCACTCAATGCTCTAATGCAAAACTATCCCACTTACACTGCCAGCCAATATGTGAAGGACGCGGGTATCAATCAGATCCCTGCTACATCAGGAACTGATGTGAATTTATAATATATATGTAAAGTTCTGCATAAATTGATGGTGCTTTATAAGTACCTGTAATAAATAAATAAAATTGTTACAACTGTAAGAGAACAAATTTTCAGAGGATGAAGGCTTCTGTCCAATACTTAGACTGGGAGGGAATATTGGCATCCATAGACACAGAACAGAAATGGGAATTCTTCAAAACAACTTCTTTTGAACACACTGCAAAATATATTCCATTTGTGGCTCACGGCCAAAGTTAAAACAAGCTATAAATAATAAGAAAAGAGCTTTTAAAATATAAAAAAATGAAGATACTATCATCATTTAAATGTTACAAGGAATAATGGAATATGTAAAAAGGAAATCAAGGCCACAACATTATGGCAATACAAACTACAGAAACAGAGTAGGACAAACTCTAAAGATACTGAAGATCTGAAGAGTTTAATAAAAGCCAGCATGGATTCATGAAAGACAGAGATTGTCAGACAAATCTGATTTCTTTTTATGAGGAGGTAAGTAAAACCTTGGACAGACAGGTGGCTGTGGACATAGTATACTTGGATTTTACCAAAGTTTTTGACACAGTTCCCCACACACAGCTAATGTGTAAGGTAAAGTCTACAGACCTGTAAAAATCAGTTTGTAAATGGATAGAAAACTGGCTAAAAGACCGTATTCAGAGTAGTGGTTAATGATTCTTACTCTGAATGGTCTAAGGTATTCTAAGGTATGGTCTATGGTTATCAGTGGTGAACCCAAGGCTCAGTGTTGGAACCCTTCATGTTTAATATATTTATAAATGATATAGGGTCTGGGATTAAAAGTACCATTTCAGTCTTTGCAGATGACACCAAGCTATGCAGTGGAATAACTTCTTTACAGGATGTCTCCAACTTACAAGCCAATCTCAATGCACTGTTTCATTGGGCAACTGTATGACAAATTAGGTTTAATGTTCATAAATGTAAATTTATACATTCGGGGGCTAAGAATATGCATACATCATACATACAAGGGGGAGTGCAACTGAGAATCTGGGTGTTCTGGTAGATCATAAGGAGGGAGAGGGAGAGGGAGAGGGAGAGGGAGAGGGAGAGGGAGAGGGAGAGGGAGAGGGAGAGGGAGAGGGAGAGGGAGAGGGAGAGGGAGAGGGAGAGGGAGAGGGAGAGGGAGAGAGAGAGAGAGAGGGAGAGAGATCATTTTGCCCCTGTACAAATCACTAGTAAGACCTCATCTGGAATATGCAGTACAGCTTTAGGCACCAGTTCACAAAAAGGGTATCGGGGAACTGGAGAAAGTGCAGAGAAGGGCAACTAATGCCACTTTTCCACTGCAAGTACCGGCTAGTACCGGCTCGGCTCTACTCGGCCCTGCTTGGCCCGGTTTGCTTTTCCACTGCTGGTACCGCATGGTATAGTGTCGGAACGGTTCGGTACGGTACGGTATAGGTTTGCTTTCCCACTAAAGTAGTACTAAAGTTAAGTGGGTGGGATAACAACGGGGTGGGTGGGATTCTCTGACCAATCAGTGGCTAGTAGTGACTGCATGCAAAGGATTGTGGGATATGGTACCAGTTTGGTACCTGTTGGAACCACAATGGAGTAGGTACTGTTTTTTCAGAGCCGTACTGTACTGTTCGGTTCCATGCAGTGGAAAAGCAAACCTATACCGTACCGAACCGTTCCGACCCTATACCATGCGGTACCAGCAGTGGAAAACCACAAAAGCGTGCCGAACCGGTACGGTTCCATGCAGTGGAAAAGCGCCATAAGAGGCATGGAGGAGCTCAGCTATAAGAATAGATTAGCTTAAGTTTATTCTTTCTTGAGAAGAGTAGATTGAGAGGAGGGGGGGGGGGGGGATGATCAACATGTATAAGTGTTCCATATAGTGAACTTGGTGTGGAGTTATACAATTCAAGGTTGTCTCAGAGGACAAGGGGGCCCTCTTTATGTCTGGAGGAAAAGAGAATCAATCTCCAAATACAGAAAGGCTTCTTTACAGTAAGATCTGTTAAAATGCGGAAAACACTCTGTCATGAGCTGGTTTTTGCCAGCTCAGTAGATTGTTTTCAGAAAGGCCTGGATTCTTTCCTAAATGCACATAATATAACCGAAAACTAACATTTATAGTTAAAGTTGATCCAGGGAATATCCAACTGCCTCTTGGGGGATCAGGAAGGAATGTTTTTCCCTTGCTGGAGCAAATTGGATCATGCTTATTGTTGTTTTTTTTTTTGACTTCCTCTGGATCAGCTGTGGGTATTGGATAGTGTATATGGAGGTTTTCTATTTGAGTGTGCTGGTTTTCTTTTCGTTTTTTTTCTTCCCTGTTGGTTGAACTAGGTGGACTTCTGTCTTTTTTCAGCCAGATTAACTATGTAACTATGTTTTATATATATATATATATATATATATATATATATATATATATATATATATATATATATATATACAGTGGAACAAAATTTATTGGATGTTTCAAACTTTTTTAACAAATAAAAAACTGAAAAATTGGGCGTGCAAAATTATTCAGCCCCCTTAAGTTAATACTTTGTAGCTGTAAGTCACTTGGGGTATGTCTCTATCAGTTTTGCACATCGAGAGACTGAAATTTTTGCCCATTCCTCCTTGCAAAACAGCTTGAGCTCAGTGAGGTTGGATGGAGAGCGTTTGTGAACAGCAGTTTTCAGTTCTTTCCACAGATTCTCGATTGGATTCAGGTCTGGACTTTGACTTGGCCATTCTAACACCTGGATATGTTTATTTGTGAACCATTCCTATGTAGATTTTGCTTTATATTTTGGATCATTGTCTTGTTGGAAGACAAATCTCCGTCCCAGTCTCAGGTCTTTTGCAGACTCCATCAGGTTTTCTTCCAGAATGGTCCTGTATTTGGCTCCATCCATCTTCCCATCAATTTTAACCATCTGACCCTGTCCCTGCTGAAGAAAAGCAGGCCCAAACCATGATGCTGCCACCACCATGTTTGACAGTGGGGATGGTGTGTTCAGGGTGATGAGCTGTGTTGCTTTTACGCCAAACATAACGTTTTGCATTGTTGCCAAAAAGTTCGATTTTGGTTTCATCTGACCAGAGCACCTTCTTCCACATGTTTGGTGTGTCTCCCAGGTGGCTTGTGGCAAACTTTAAACAACACTTTTTATGGATATCTTTAAGAAATGGCTTTCTTCTTGCCACTCTTCCATAAAGGCCAGATTTGTGCAGTATACGACTGTTTGTTGTCCTATGGACAGAGTCTCCCACCTCAGGTGTAGCTCTCTGCAGTTCATCCAGAGTGATCATGGGCCTCTTGGCTGCATCTCTGATCAGTCTTCTCCTTGTATGAGCTGAAAGTTTAGAGGGACGGCCAGGTCTTCGTAAATTTGCAGTGGTCTGATACTCCTTCCATTTCAATATTATTGCTTGCACAGTGCTCCTTGGGATGTTTAAAGCTTGGGAAATCTTTTTGTATCCAAATCTGGCTTTAAACTTCTCCACAACAGTATCTCGGACCTGCCTGATGTGTTCCTTGTTCTTCATGATGCTCTCTGCGCTTTAAACGGACCTCTGAGACTATCCCAGTGCAGGTGCATTTATACGGAGACTTGGTTACACACAGGTGGATTCTATTTATCATCATTAGTCATTTAGGTCAACATTGGATCATTCAGAGATCCTCACTGAACTTCTGGAGAGAGTTTGCTGCACTGAAAGGGGCTGAATAATTTTGCACGCCCAATTTTTCATTTTTTTATTTGTTAAAAAAGTTTGAAATATCCAATAAATTTCGTTCCACTTCATGATTGTGTCCCACTTGTTGATTCTTCACAAAAAAATTACAGTTTTATATCTTTATGTTTGAAGCCTGAAATGTGGCAAAAGGTCAAAAAGTTCAAGGGCTCCGAATACTTTTGCAAGGCACTGTATATATATATATATATATATATATATATATATATATATATATATATAAAACATGTATTTATTTATTTATATTCTATGTGTTTCTCTCTGAACACATTCATAAAAAGACATGAAAATAATAAAACAAAATTGAATTCTACCTAATGCATAACTCTTACTTGTCCTAGGCCATGTTTTGTTTTTCCTACTAAAGCAGTGGTAAACTGCCACAAAAGTAAAATAAAATGGGGCCTCCTGAAGATTTAGGTCATATGTACTAGTATGCACTGCATACAGGCAAAATTTAACAGACATACCTGCACACGGAGGCCCCCAGCACAGCGCTGTCACGGCTCCCCGGCACTTCCATCTTCACCCGCTCTTCCTTCCGTGTTTGGGGGGCACTGGCTGTATGAATGGCTGGGGCTACGATGGCATCACTCTGGAGCCTCGGCACAGGTCTCTGAAGGTACGGCAGGGGTTAGATGCACCTGCAGAGCGCATGCACCGGTGGCATTCTGTGTGAATATCTCCTAAGCAGTGCAAATTTAGGAGATATTCACAGTAACCTAAAGGTAAGCCTTATTATAGGTTTACCTGTAGGTACAAGATAAAAAGTGGACTTTACTTCTACTTTAACAAACCAAGGCCTAATTATAGATCAGCAGAGCAGATAATTGGCATGAATTTAGCAAATCCTCCATTTCTATGGTTTGCTAGCTACTTGAATCACGTTGTACATTTCCACTGCATAATCTACATAGTGGAACATTCACCCAGATTCTGTTCCTGAGTCAGAATGTGTGGACGTTTCAGTGTGTGTGGAGCAGGGCCGCTGATAGGGCAGTACAACCAGCCCTGCTGTACCGGGCCCGGGCTCCATGAGCTCCACTAGGGGCCCGGGCAGCTTTAAGTTAACTTCTGCCTAAATAAATAGAAATCCTTTAAATTCCATCCCCCACTTCAATTTCATTACAGGGTGTATAAATATATTTTCCTGGGCCCCATGAGGTCAACAGAGGGGCCCAGGAGGTGATAGCAGAGGAGGGACTTTATTTCCATTTTCGGGGCGTAGGCACACTAACCTTGTGCACTGTGAATATGCTGCACTGAATGAATATGTAGTTCCGGCCGCCCTGGCGGAGTGATTCGTTTGTGCATGCTGTGGAATGAGGAAGTGACTGATGAGAGATGGATGAGAGGGCTCAGCAGTGCACAGACCAGCAGCACACAGTGACACTGACAGACTTCTATGGAAGGAAGGTACAGCTCCCAGACTCCCTGACTGTGTGCTTATAATCATATTCATTATGATGATCACAGCACAGCATGTACTTTATGGCTCTGGCTCTGTGTTATATGGCTTTTGGGTGCTGACTTTGTTAACTTATGGCCATACTGATTGTAACACAGTACAGCCTTAACAAAGTCAGCACCCAGCAGCCATGTGACACAGAGCCATAAAGTCCATGCTGTGCTGTGATCATCATAATGAATATGATTATAAGCATGAGTTGCTAGTTCACTCTTGTGTTTGGAAGGGGAAAGGGGGGAGTAAGAACATGCAGCTGAGCCATGTTTTTACCTCCCACTACCACCGCTCCCCTTAAATAGCCTTTCAACCAAGCTTTTCAATTAGGTCCGCCTGTCAGCTTTACATGCGGATCTGATTGAATGTTCCATGTAGGTCTATGGGGGTTTGGATGTAAATGGACTTGTGTCCACCCTCCTTCCTCCGGGTCTGCAGACCTAAATGTTATAGATCAAAGCTAGCATGATGTAAAATGGATATGAGTGCATTTACATCTGGCCACCCATAGAGACATTACAAGTCATTCATAGACAGGGCTATTGATTGGCATGATTTTGGGGCCCGACCCCATTGTGGATCAGTTCGGGGCTAGGCACTTCAAGGTCCTATGGATCCCGGGTTCTGACTTGCAAGAGGTTCAGGACTTCCTGATGCTATGGTCCTCAACAGACATTACCCCATTAGAAAAACACTTGAGGGTTCTCAGTGCAGGGCCACTGATAAGCCAGTACATGAGCTTAGCAGGGAGGGCCCGGGCAGCCTCACAGACAAAATGCACCCCCCGCTCATTCCACTCCTTCTAGCTTAGGGAGTGTTATATACTACATGCAATTCCAGGGCCCCTTTCTGATTATGGGATGGTGGAGGCGGAGCAGTTGAGGGACTTTTTTCTTTTCAACTTTCGGCGCATGCGCATTCCCGCACCTGCTCCGCATGTTGCTGGCTGCTGTGCTAAAGTCCCGGATGCCTGCCACTGTGGCTGCCCATTGCCTACCCTGGCAGAGTGATCTTCCTCCGCTCAGGTCCCCACTCAGCAGCCGAGATCAAGAGGCTTATGTGAGGCGGGTGGCAGCAGCAGTGGCAAGGAGAGACAGCTTACAGTGAGCAGAGGGAGCCACACTATATTGTGGATGGAGCACATGTAAGCTGCAGGTTTAGTACGTTTCCTAAGTAAATTATTAACTTTTTTTCCCCCACAGGTTTTTATTTTTAATTGTACTGCAGCATGGAGAAGGGGCCCTAACTAAATAAGCATACTTTGCTTTGTAATATAAGACCCACCTAAATTAGTTTTGCTAATTTTAGCTAAAATTGCAGAATGTATTGAAGCCACTGCATCATGTGCCAATAAAGCAGCTAGCATTTTCAAAAGCAATGGTCAGCAATGGCTGATGACAAATTTTTATAATCACTGTATTTCTTTAAGAGACCCTGCCATGTAACAAAATACCTATGTGATAAGGTTCTGATGGCAGTAACAATTTTCCAAACGTAAAAGAGCAATGCATGTTGTGAGCCTATATATATCCATCTTCTGCTAGTTATACTGACTTTGCTGTATGCTTTGTACACAGATCAGTGATCTGGCTATTTAGTCTCACTGCAAAGCAAGGAGAAAAACCAGACTGTTCTGTTAGTAAAAGCAGCACATATAAGGCAGGGTCTGGGGCGGGACCAGGGGCGGAGTTGAGGGTGGGGCTAAAGGGGGCCCCGTCAGGTAGGCTGTACGGGGCCCCATGATTTCTATCAGCGGCCCTGGTGTGGAGGAACAGCACTTGGCTGTGACCGGACTTGTAACCACAAATAAACACACAGGCACAGGAGGGTCATTGTATAGTAATTCATGGGAAGCCAGTAATTTCCCGAGAGTTGCCAGCTTCACTCACACACTGGGCTTATTTTACATCATAATGAAGTCATTAGAGGGAATACCCCAAGATTATGGCTCCTCACATTACTCCTCTCCTCGGTGTCACATAGATTCTTACATTTGTTAAAATCATTTCTTGTCAGTGCCAGATTTGGGAAAAACACGACACAGATTTTAGAGAGTATAGAGATTGTGGTATGTTTTTAAAGGGTGACTAATTATTAATTATATATCAAATCAGTATTAATTATATATTTACTGATTCTATTTTTAATTTATAAATGTTTCTGTGATCAGCTTAGAACCCAGCTTTGCTCTATTTTTTTAAAATGACAAATGTCCCCCTGGACCCCCGAAAAAAAAAAAATAATGCTGCAATACTTACCTTTAAAGTAGTTCCAAACTCAAGATTTTTTTTACCTTAATGTTTTCTCTGCAATAAAGAGGAAGTAAACTTCCCTGGTTTGTTTTGTACCTATAGATAAGCCTATAATAAGGCTTACCTACAGCAGTGGCATCACTAGGGTTGGTGTCACCTGGTGCAGTAAAACATGGTGTCACCCCTCCCCGCCTATATTCGGGCCGGGCAGCAGCTCAGCGTTGGAGTTTTTATAGCAGGTTGTGACGGTCAATAAGGCCTACAGGATAGCAGGTTAGGCACTTCCTAATGGCTCAGTCCCTAGGAGCAGTAACGGATAATGGCTGACAGGCCATCATGCCAGGACCAGCAAAAATGTAGCAGTGATCCCTCTAGTTAGACGTTCTCAGTCCTCCCACCTCCTTCTCGGCCAATGGCATGGGGGTTTGCCTTTCGGCCAATCAGGAAGCGGGCCAGGAGGAGGATCCGTGTGACAATAGCGAATTTTCATTCGCTATTGTCACACAATGGGTGAGCTCGGAGAGCGCACTGCTCTGCCCCCCGGGTCCACCCTTAGCTTAAGCCTATTAGAGCCTCTGGCTCTAATCAAGTGATAAAAAAAAAAAAAGCCCCATTGAACTCCATGCGTCTGGGGCCTCGCATGTAGATTAGGGGGCTGGACGCATGGATAGGGGGGGCGGCGCCCCTGCGCTCCCCAATGCACCGGCCGCCACTGGCTGGGAATAACGCAGAGAGATGGTCTGGATGGGATTTTTATATTTCTCTCCCCAGTGCATGAAAGATGGAACAGGGAAGACCCACTAGAAGGACATCTATACTGTCTGTACTCAAAACACAGGGGGCCCTTGCAGGCCCAAATCTGTCTGGGGAGTGGCCCTGGGCTGACACTGTCTGTCTGCTGAGAGTGAGACAACACGCACTACCTTCAAGTCTGCAGACTTAGGGCTCTTTCACACGGGCGGTCTGATCAGATCCGCCTGTCAGTTTTTTAGGCGGATCTTTTCGGATGGCCCATGCATCCCTATGGACATGTCACCGCTGACACCCGCTGCCATCCGCATCCGATCCTGTCCGTGAAATCCGGACGGATGGAAACCCTATTTTCCATCCGTCCTGGGGATCGGATCGGATGGGATCGGATGAGAGCGGACAGGCAGTCCGCTCTCATCCAATTCCCCATAGAGAGCAGCGGGAGCTGTGACACCTCCCTCTCCGCACTGCAAGCGGAGACGGAGCTGTCATCCGCCGGCTCAGCGGGGATCGCGGATCGATCCCCTCTGAGCAGCATGGATCCGCCTACGGAGGCGGACCGTATGAAAGAGCCCTAACTGGGTTCACATATGTTCAGGGCCAGTTTTAGTGTGAAAGCATCAGGCATGAATTCAGTGTAAAATGGAGAAGAGCAGCTGCCAGGACATGAAGAAAGCAGTCAGCTAGTAGATTAGAGGTGAGACAGCTGCAGGCTGCCCAGACTGTCCCTGGGATCAGTGTAGGCTTCTGCAGTGAGGTGGAGAGGGGCTGCCAGAACCTGAAGATACATTTGACTGCTAGCAGGGGATTGGAGATGGGGGAGGGCAACACATACTGACTGATGTGTCAGAGAAGGCAATGCCCAAAGATGGGAAATGTACTTGCCATAAAGCCTACTTTAAAGTTTACAGATGATCTGCTAAAACATACTGACGGCCGGGTGACCGACATAATGAAGTTCAAGCTGCCATAATCATCCTATCTGCATATTTAATTGCAATATCTCCATTCTTCACCCGGCCGCCTGCACCTCTACTCACATGTCTCCTCTACCTAGCATTGCCATGCCATCACCATCACTGGCTCTGCCCCCGCCCGCCTGAACGTGAGGGCAGGGAGTGAGGGAGGGGAGGCCCAGGGCGGCCCGAGAGGAGGAGAAAGAAGTCCAGTCTAGGCACTGGCAGCAGACACAGTCTGACACTCACTATGCGGCGCAGCGGCGATGCGATGCCGGCCCGCATAGATGAGGAAGGAACGGAAGAGAGGCAGAACGGTGTCCCCCTCCACCCGGTGAACACCCTGGTGCGGTCCCCCCCGCCGCACCCCCCTTGTGACGCCACTGACCTACAGTATAGGTACAATATCTCCTTAACTTGCACCATTTAGGAGATATTTACTAAATACGCCGCCCATGACATCAACGACACATGCGCTCTGAAGGAAAGGCTGCCCATGCCGTTTCTGCAGAGCCCTGTGCAGTAACTGGCGGCTCCTGCGGGAGTGACGTCATCGTGGCTCCAGCCACTCACAGCAACTGAGTCTGCGAACCCAGAAGAAACCCCGGGGAAGATGTCAGCCATCTCAGCGGTGTGCGGGCGCCATTGGAGGGCTTTGTTCTAAGGTAAGTATATATTGGTGCACTCAAGCTCAGGCTAAATAAAATAAAATCTTATGCTCTTATAGGTAAAAAGCAGTCCATAAAGTTCATAGTGGGTGTAAAGTAGTCCATAAGAAGTAAATTGCTTTCCTAGTGGCTGTAAAAGGAGCTAGAAGGGACCCTGGAGGTGAAGAGAAGGAGAAGAGCAGCACCATCTAAGTGTAGCAATATGTAAATGTAATGTGTTTAAAAAGAAGAGGCACTAACAAAATAAGCATAAAACCAGCATTGTATACTTGGGGGATCTTCCCTCTGCCCTGGGTGAGGTGCCACTAATCTATCTTTGTCCGATGGATCCGGCTGCACTGGTGGCTCCAAGCACTTCTAGGTAACAGGTGGAGATGATGTCACTACCAGGTACAGGGTCAGCGGGCGTGGCGCGGGTTCGGAGCATGCCGGGTTCGGAGCATGCGTGCTCCTTCCTATTGTTGCACAGAGCAGGTAAGTATATACTCTTTTTAGTTTAGCAAATATATAAAATATAAAAAATATCCTTTAATATCACTTTAAGATCAACGAGGAAGAGAACCCAGTGTGCAACATCAATTGCCAGTAGAAATAAGAAAAAAAAAGCCAAATACCGTTAAGGAAGGGGGGCATTGAGGGGGAGCCTGGAGATGGAGTTGTGTTAAAGAGAAGCTTTGTTTCTGCTACAGTTATTTTTAAATATGCATGGGGCTGTGATTAGGCTAATGCAAATAAGTATACCAACACGTTTTCATGTTTTGTGAATAGAGTAGAGTGGCGAGGCCTTAGAATCTCTTTCAGGTTTTTATTGCTGCCAGGGTCCTACTCCAACTGAACTTTTCACAGTAGATAAGGACAACTCTCACTTAGCCTCACCAGCTTATTTGCAGACACACTGCTTTAACCATACTGCCACTTGTATGGAAGAATTAAGTGCCCTTGCTCTCTCTAGCAGCAGACTTGATGCAACTACTTTAACTTCAGGACACTCTCTAGCATCCCCTTGACTGACACCTGTCCACTGACTCTTTCACTGAAGGGATGGCCCTCACATGACAGGCCCCATGACACAGATATGTACTCACTGTAGGCAGAATCAGATCCTTTCCAGTGTCTCCCTCCCAGTCATCTCTGCAGGAGATATGGGTTCAGCTCCTATCTGACTTCCAGGTCCTCAGGTTGACTACCCGGGGCGGCAACTGCAGCTTCTACAGAGGAGGGGCAGCCCCCCCCCCTCCCTCCAGGACCCCTCTCTCCAGCCGAAGACCCTGAGCACATGTGCCCTTGGCATTTGCACCGAGGCACTTTCCTCTTCCAATCACCAGGGCTGTAACAATGCCTGTGCCCTCACTTGTCAGGTTTTCTTCCACTGTCCAATATGCCTCCCTATTGGACCAGTGTGAAACATTTCAGACAAGCTGAGCTGGACCTGAGCACCATGAGCAGACCCTATCAATGGTACCTGCTCTCTGGTAGGCAGAGAGCAATCTACATTTACTTGGCAATCTCTTTGGTAAGCAGAAAGATCCAAAAACGATACTCTCTTCTAGCACCTACCTAGGATGGTGCTACATCCATTCCCCACTAAACTGAGCCATATCCTCAATGGCTCTGGTCATCCTCCCCTACAAAAAATACCTGTACAATCTTATACAAGTAGTATCCCACAAACTTGGGAAAGGGGAAAAAGGTAAATAACATATGTACAGGGCCATGGGGTATACCCCCTATGTGACCAGTGAGCACAATCATTTACGTAAAAAAAATATATACATCGGCTGTGCAAGAATTTTTACATTTACACAGAAATAACCACCAAGTGCATTATATTAACTCACCCCCAGCCAAACAAAAACTGTTTGACAGGAAATGGTTAAACATCCTGACTAACTATACTAAAAGTAACATTTGTACACATTTACACAGAAATGGGCCATGCACAATCTCACAAGAGCCATGGAGACCCCTTGCAAGCCTGCAAAGAAAATGTAAGCATATAGCAAATTTACATTCTATGTACTTACAGTGGGACTATCGTCTCCGCAGAGGTGACCTTCCCCCCTGAAGAATCTCTATCACTATCATTCATGTAGAGACAGCTGATGCATCCAGCCCCCTTAGGGCAACTCTTGTCTCGTCGTCCTGTTGTTCTCCTGTAATAGACAAACAGAACAACCTGCCACTCAGGAACCACATGACTAGCAACAGGCAAAGTCCCTCTCAATGACCAGGGTACTGACTCTTTCCTATCCAAGTCAGACCCACAAGTTAGGGTGAAGAAGTGTGGAGTCCATCCAACTGGTGTTCACAGTGTCCTTCCCTTTGCAACACCGAGGCAACACCTCTTCTCCTGGCGGTAGCTTGTCATTGCTGAATCCTTAGCAATAGCTGGCTTACTTGTGAGTGTCTTTAAGAACTATTCAAGGGGTCCTTTCTCTCTGGCACCCCTCTCTCTGAAGAGACAATGAGTCACTGCCCCTTTTTTTTCAAAAGGTAGCAGCTCACACAAATTTTCTTCAACATAAGACTGGCCCATTGGCCCAAAGGAATCTTTGCAAAGTGTCCCTTCAATTAGGTTTCTTTGCAAGGTGTCCTTTCAATGCAGTTTCTTTCGCAAAGTGTATTTAAGTCAAACATCTTGGCAAAGTGTCCTCAAGAAGATATTCCCTCAGCAATGGTAATGGCCCATGGCCCAAAGTATCCTCTCAAAGTGTCTTTGTGAACTAGGGGTTTACCACCTCCAGGTAGCAGCCCCTGGCTCTAACAGGAGAAGTCCTCTGTAGCAGAAGTTATTTTCTCCCAGATGATGAAACTATGGCAATTTCAATGATCCCCGTCTTCATTTGCAAGGATAGAAGGGAAAGGGGATTTGGGAAAAAGGCTTTTTGCCCCAACAGCAACATTTCAACAGTGAGTGAGAAACGAAAGGGTATCCGAGCTTAGGATAAAGAAACAGAGTGTAAGGGGAGTTGCAAGAGTATGTATAATCTGATTGGTTGCAGCCCACTTCGGAATACAACCTCAAAGGAGGTTATACATAAGATGAGGTCCTCTCTAGCGGTGTAGTGAGATGAACGGCGTGCGTTCCACCGACCGGATCTGCGTCCCAGGCTCAGACCAACAAAAGCGGAAGTGATGCGGTACGCAACATTTCAACAGTGTTAATTCTTCGGGCTCAACAGCCGCTTTGTACCAAAAAACTCAAAATGATTGGGGACCAAATTTGGGTTTTCTTATCTGGCCTGTTGACTTCCACACGATCAATGTATATTGACAATCCCATATTTCAATTTTCCTTGATGGATAGGAAGGTTTCCCACAGCTGAGGACTGGATGGATTCCAATGCGGCTTGGGGACATATAGAAAGTCCCAGACAGCTTCTTTGCACCAAGTTTCCCTCTTGCTTTTGATTTCTTCCATTGCCTCCCATGGAGCATATGGATAATCGTATCTGTATTCCATGGCCACATTCCTCTGTATGAGTCATTGATAATAAGAGAACCTGGGAAGTTTCTGCCTATTTCCTCTCCCAGGTGGAGCATACAGGGTCTCCACTTTAGAGATTAGCATAGAATAAGCATCATTCTGTGCTCGGCCCTGAGCATAGTTGCGAGGTGGGGATAAGTCTGGGACCCTTGCAGCATAGGCCTCACAGAACCCGAGATTCCACGCACACATCATACGAACGACTGCTGCTTCTGTTTCTTCGCTAAGTGAACTGGAACTTGTCTGACTTTTTATTCCTTCAGTTCCACTCAGTCTCCACATCTGATCCTCATTCACTGATTCCCTCTTCCAGGGATCCAAATCGGCACTCGAAGCTGGATGACCCCATATCAATGATCCCTGCCTTCTCCTGCCTGCCTCCTCCTCACTGGACGAACTGGAGGACTTCAGCATCTGGATCCATTGATGCCCCTCTGCCTCTTTAGGAGGTGGACCTTTTGTTGCTGCAATCACAACTTAATGCACCCTGTGGCCTCTGCTCAGCCCTCATGACTTGGGTGAATTGCACCTCTGAAATATGAGTTTAATACCCTCCACATTATAGCAGAGCCTGGTAATGGTGGAGCGAGCATGTCAGCAGAGTTTGTTCATACTGGAGTAGTGGATGGAGGGGAAAGGGTTAACTTGGGAGGTGACACTGCGGGTATGAAAGCTACCTTCTACATTACAGTAGAGCCTGATAATGGTGGAGAAAATATGCCAGCAAAGACTGTTGTAGTAACAGTGGGAAGCGGGAGAGTTAACCCGGCTCATGACACCTGTTGGGAAGCTAGGAACCCTGATGCTGGAGCTTGTGCCACTGTAACATGTCACATGTCCAGCTGTTGCTACGAGTGGGCTGAGTGACACAGTGGGGCTTAAGCTGGAGCACAGGAAGGAGAGCATTTGGATGGTCTGCCCATCAGGAGAAGAGCCAGATTGCTGGAAGGGGCGGGTGGAGCATATGCCAATCTAGAGAGAGGAGCAGGGTAACGGCACCATATCCGGGTGTAGTTGTAGGGGAACCACAAGAAAAGAGCAGCAACATGGCTGATGCTAGAGCAAGCAACGGAGCTGCTAGCGGTGGTGACCTCCAGTTAAAGCTTACCAAGCTGCCAGGCAGGATACTGACGGACATGGGAGTGCGGCTGGAACCCCAAGGGAGTCTGGCGCTTTTCAACAATGATGAGGCAGAACACCTGGGACTGGTATGTGGCAAATGCCAGTGGGTTACTGTTAAGCTGCGGGCCTGGGGTCAGTGTGGTCACTGTGGGGATATGCTACTAAAGAGAGTCCCTGGTAACATTCAGTCAGCTCCCCTGCTAACAAACTGGGAGACAGGATACACTGCTGAAGTAAGAAACACTCTTGTGGTGGCTCAGGGGGGAGATAGCAGTGCGGTAAAGTTCATAGGGAAATCATGGAAGAAGTAGAGGCAAAGATGGTCTCATGGAGTGAAGTGTGGGACTTCATGCATATTTTGAAGCCCTTTAGGAACCTATCCAATCCTGAATTATAGCAGCAGTTCCAGTACATCAAACAGAACTGGAGTCTGGGGCGTTCGATATACATGGAAAAGGTGTTGGTGGTGAAAACAGGTTGCAGATCCAGGGAATGGTCCACCCCAGTTCAAGACACAACAGGAGAAGTCAGAATTCCTCACCCAGATGTTTATTGCTGAACCAGTAAATAAAACGGTTACTATCCTGCTACTTTTATTGGTCCTAAACCAGACCCCCCTTTCTTTTGCTAAGGGGCAAGTTTTAACTACCAGTGACGTGCTGACATCTAAGTTATTCCCCTCTTATACAAGTCTGTCCTTCAGCCTCCTTTAGATCCCTGGAATAAGAAGAAATAGAGCTCCACTTTCACTTACAACATCTGCTGAGGCTTGCAGTTTACGGAAACAACCACTGTGGCCTGAGAGTGGCTGTTTAACCTCAAGTTCATCAAGCAAAAAGAGGTCTCAGTCTTGTTCAGTGAAAGTCTGGACTTGAGGAGCAAAGTAATGCCACCTGTTCTTTTCTTTGCTTCAGGTAGGTGAGTTCCTGGCCCAAGATGATAATGTGGGACTGGGGAGTACGGACACTTTGCGAAGATATTTGTCAACTGTGGACACTTTGCGAAGACGCTTGTTAAGCATGAACACTTTGCGAAGAATCTTATTCAGCATGGACACTTTGCAAATACGTCTATCCAGTTCCCAGGAGGGATCTAGCTTTCCAGTTACACTCCAGTGGGGAAGAGAGTCACCTGAGTGAATATTGGGCGATGGTAAAGCCCAGCTAGGGCCTATCTAAAAAAGAAACTGTTATTCTGCTTACATTTAAAATAATCCAGTTAGTTAAGTAGATAGAAGTGTCTGCCTTTTCTGTCTTTCTCTTTCAGGGCCCTGAAAGTAAGCAAAGTGACAAGAAGTTTGCCCTTAGGGGGCAGTCTGTGGAAGATATGCTGTAAGGACTGATCCTACCTCAGCTGAGACATTTTCCACTACCATGGTAACTCTTTATTCTATGTACAACTAGCTAGGAGTAGCTAGGATTGTGTTTTGCCTCAACCAATACTTATATTTTGGTGGGGGGTTTACTTATATAGGTTGCACTGTTCTACCAACTTGCATGTAAATATGTGCACAACAGGTTGTTTCTCATTTACATTATATATATATGTACAGCAGAGTCCATAAATAATTTCCACCTTTGTATTTATTGGCCACATATGGGGTATGCCCCATGGCCCTGTTAATTTGTTATTCTCCCTTTTCCCCCTTCCAAGTTTGTGGGATACTCCGCTTACGTTTGTACAAATATTTTTGTAGGGGTGGCTGCCAAGGACAGTGAGGACATGACAATTTTTGGTGGGGGGCTGAGTGTAGCACCCTCCTAGGTAGGTTGCTAGCATGTATATAGTTAGCATAGTGTGGTCTTCTGCTTCACAGGAAACTAAGGTAAAATATAATAGTTTTACTGCTTAACAGGGAGGCTGAATTGGTGTAGTCAGGGAGTCCTGTGTGTTTAACAAATTTTACTGGATCTTGCAGTGACTCATCTGTATCCAGGCAGTTTTGGAAACTGCTGGGTGGACAAGAGTGACTCATGCAGGTCAGTGGCATGAATATTGATGCCATCCCAGCCAATTGCAGGCATAGGGGACACGGCTAGTGTTCTGAAGAGCAATAGTCTGTCTGTCTCATAGAAGAGTTGCTTAAGAGGGTATGTTACTGAAGATAGGAATTACACAGTCAAGTTGAAGCAGTTGTCCTCCTTGTAATTAGTTGAATCTAGAGTTTCCCACTATATACCCTTCCCTATCCAAGTTCTCAAATAAAACATCAAAAACAACTGTATCACTGCCCCCTTGAGGGCTGCTGGTCATCGGATGTTCCTTTGCACTCACCTGACCCTGAGAATTATCCAACCCACTGGACACTTTAGGTTCCAACATTTTGGATATAATCTTCAAAGACACACTGACACAATTAGAATACTGTTTGGCTATTTTACTTGAAAGGTAAATCAATATAACTTATTGATAACAGATATGACTCAGCAATAATGAAATGTAGCAGTGCCAGTCAGCTGAACCCCATGTAAAAAGGAGGCTCTATTGACTGACACTATGAATGTAAATACACAGCACACAAAAGGACAATAAATCACATGGATATTGCAATACTTCTATAGCATCAGCTTTAACTGTAAAGGTTATGGCCTCATATATTAGCTTATGACTCTAGCTGAAAACCTCTGGAGTTAAGTCTAGCAATATCTAGTCCTCACTTATAATAACACAATATTATTATAACTGGTCCCCTTTAACCACTTAACGACCAGCCACGTAGATCTACGTCGGCTGACTTTGAGTGGTTATACCGGGATGATGCCTCTAGCTAGAGGCATCATCCCGGTACCATTGTTTGAAGCCGGCGGTCGGCTTTCCGTCGGTAACGATCGATGCGGCTCGGGAGCCGCTCGATCGTTACCCGGGGGGGGCGGGAGGGGACGTCCCCCCCCTCCCGCCGCCTTCCGCGGCTTTGCTCGGGGCTCCCGTCCCACCGGGAGCCCCGAGCACCCATCCGGCACGTCCGCCGGCTGGATGGAGTCCCAATGAATGCCGGAAACTGCATCGATCGGGTCTCCGATGACGTAACCCGGAGGCGGCATCCATGACGTCACATCCGGGTTACTGTGCCGCAAAAGGCGGCAGATTTAAAAAACGGCTGTATGCAAAAATGCCGTTTTTGGCGTTTTGCATACAGGGAAGTGTAGTGGAGGGGTCTAGGGTCTTTTAGACCCTCGATCCCTCCATAAAGTGTACCTGTCACACATATTGCTGTCACAAGGGATGTTTACATTGCCTATGACAGCAATAAAAGTGATCAGATTTTTTTTTTTTTTTTTAAAAACCTGTAATAAAGTTAAAAAAAAGAAAAAATAAATAGGAAAAAAAAAAAAAAAATTTAGCCGCCCCCGTCACCGTTAGCTCGTGCACAAAAAAAAACGTATACGCAAGTCGAGCCGCAAATGAAATCGCTGTTCAAACCACACATGTGAGGTATCACCGCGATCGCCAGAGCGTGGGCAATAATTTATAAAAAAAGAGCTACACTCTAACTCAAAACTGGTAACCGTTAAATAAATTTAAAGCGTCGCAGATTGAGATCTCTATTGACCGTAGTTTGTCGCTATCCCACGGGGGGGCGCAATTTTAAACCGTAACATGTTTGGTATCTATTTACTCGGCGTGACATGTTCTTTCACAATATATAAAAAAAATGGGCTAACTTTACTGTTTAGTATTTTTTAAAATTAGTGAAATGTGATTTTTCAAATTTTTTCCAAAAAAATGGCGTTTTAAAGACCGCTGCGCAAATACCGCGTGACAAAAAATTTTGCAATGACCGACATTTTATTCTCCAGAGTCTTTGCTAAAAAAATATATATAATGTTTGGGGGTTCTAAGTAGTTTTCTAGGAAAAAATACTGGTTTTAACTTGTGAACAAAAAGTGTCCGAAATAGGGCTGGGGGTAAAGTGGTTAAGGCAGCAGGTGCTGAAGTCCTTCTCCTAGCAAGGCCTTGCTAAGTCTTCACCGTCAGTTGGAGCTCATATCACTATTCAGCGTGATATTTGTAATCCCAAGGTAATTGTGTATGTATGATCCTATCTGCAGTCAGTGTGTCATAGATGAAGATTTATACTTGTGATTAGGATGTCACCAAGCACTTTTCCATCTGTCAGTGCCCACTTGTGAATATCCACTTGTGAATAACCCAGGCGATGGGTGTCACTGGGAGTCACTGGTACTCGACTATCCCAGTCAGTCAGTTCAGCTCCACCCACTATCTACTCAGCTCCACTGGATCTATCACCGCTGTGTGATTACCAGCATCCACACCGCTGAGGATGGGCTCCACTCTCTCTCTAGGCCACACGCCCTTGGCCTCCGTCACCAAACAGTGTCCTGACACACCTCTCAGGCTGACCTCTCCTCTCTGAGTACCGGAAGCAAGAGCGCATGCACGCTGTGAGGCAGATAGATATATCCACTCTCCCATGATCCTTCACTCTTCCATGGCTCCCTGGGAGTATAGTTCCTCCAGCAATTCCAACAACAGTCTGCCTTCAGTCCTACACTATATCTCCCACAATCCAATTCGTTCAATTCCGGAAGAAGCCGATCCTCCATTGCAATCAACCTTAAAGGGGCACTCTGGCAACATCTATAATAATGGTAAACCTCAGTGTATATATATATATATATATATATATATATATATATATATAGTAGTCCCAGCTCGGCTAAACAACCAAAACCCTTATGCTGATTATTTAAGAAATGAGCCTAAGTGTGCGCCTGGCTGTGGAAAAAACTGCATGCTTGGCTGAAGAGATAAAGCAAGAGAGTGAGCATTCAAGCAGCTCCTATGGGGGCACTGCTACAATAACTTGCTTAATTTCTTTGGAGGTGTGGATTTTAGCTTATGGAGAGTGCTGAACCTGTGTTTTAATACAGGTTCAGCACTTTCATTTTTAATTCTTCTTTGTGTGTTTTTTTTGTTCATTGCAAGCGTGCAGCTCACAGGAGGTTGCTTTGAGGGGGGTTCCCACAAAAATGGCTGTTTTTTTTCTTCTTCAGTGCTCAAGGAATTTTCAAACTCCTGAATTCCTTTTGTATTCCTTCTGAAGAATTTCCCAAACTGGATTTGGGTTTTTTAAAGTGGTCAGGGATGGTATAGCCAGTAGCAATAAATTAATCAAGTTGGAATCTTTCAGCAAATACAGTCTTCCCTGCCCTGCAACTTTTTAAATTGGCCTTTTTATAATTTTAAAGCTACATGGTTAGATTAAAACTACTTTTCACCACCTTATACAAACCTTCACATGTTCATTTTTTTTTTTTATGACCATGGATGAGGCGTTGTACTGAGTTGGTCTTTTTCCAGTGGCAAGTTAACTATAATCGTTCACTTTACCTACATATTATAAGCATTATACTACCTACACTTGCAGGGTTATTTTCTTCTACAGTTACATGGCTCAGCAGCTGGGACCCATTACTTTCAGTGCAGGGTTCTGTTGACACCATTCTGTTATTCAATGATGCTGTATCATGTTTCCCATTGAATATGAAGTTTAGCCTCTTCCTATAATGTATATTGATCACCATCCTTCTAAAGTCATGCATTGGACATCTTTTAGAATGAAAGAAAAAAATATAGGTCAAAGCAGGCTCTTTGCATGATCTTCAAGAGGTCACTGATCATTCCCTGATGCTGGAAGCCATAAGACTGGCTAGCTCTCAGTGAGTTATTAAAATCAAGTTAGAAGTACTATGAGGATAAAAATCACTAATAGACATGGGGGGCCGGATTTAAAGAAACTGCAGCTTCAAACATCTATGACGTGTTTCAGTTTCGCCGCGTTCAAATCAATTAACTGGCGCTGCGGCGAATTGGCGAGTAAAACAGCAATAATGAATTCCGCCGTCAGCGGGATTCACTTACGATCGCGGCTTCGCCAATTCGCAAACTTATGTCTTCCTGCTTATAACAGTTTCACATAGCGATGTGGGCTAGTGGATTAGTGCACACATCACATGTCTGTAATTCATCTCCCTCTGCTGTAGGTTCGAGGCTTACCATCTCCACCTACTTTTTTTATTTTCTTTTTTTGTTTATATTGCTAAAATGGAACGGATTACATCATATATATTGCTAAATAATGTTACACTCAGAAGCGCTTGCAAGCTTACACCATTTTAAGTGTTTTTTTGATCTTGTCTGTGTGTCGAATCGATCTTATGAAGGAAAGTACCAAAGGCAAGTGACCAAACCCCTACCCTACTTCAGGGCAAGATGAAACCTCACAATTTTACCATGGTCTTCTTCCCACATTCCATACAATGTTTAGTTCTTTAGCTATATGTGCTTTTTAGCCTTAACACACTCCATTTTTTCCACCATACAGCTTTATTCTGCACAATAGCTAAGTGCTTTGCAACTTCACTGCAGTTCACAACGTCATGGGTTCAAATCACATCACTACACTTGGGATCTCTTTTCACTCTCATTTTTTTAAACAGTTTTTTTAAACTATCTTGAATTTGGGGGGGGAGGGGGGTGTCCTACCCAAATTTCAAGCACATCAATGGAAACAACACAATTTTGATTTTATGAGTGTGGTCCTAGTTTTATCGAGATGCAATTCTTTACATATTTACCATGGTTCTTACAATTTCTTGACCAATAAACATAGGTGTCTGATATTGGACTCTCTCCATATTTCAACAACACAGGCCCTCATAGTCCAACACTACATTTGCCTCACACCTCAACACAACACTGTCACATCCCTACTCTACATTACAACCCCTCACATCACCAGTACAAGCAGCATGCAAAGTGCAAAACTCCGGCCTTGGCAGCTTAATGGGCCATACACTAACAATTTGTCTAGACTTTTTCCTGTAGACTTAACCAAACCATATAATAGAAGCTCAAACCTCAACACTTTCAATTTGGATGCAATCAGGCAGGCCCTTGCACTACATAGAAAATGTCAATCGGAAGGATAAAGTCTTCTCTAAATCTTACAGTGTGGATGGCCCTTTTGTCTGTAGGCACCCACACAAAACAAAAAAACACATGTTCAATTCTAATGTATTTATTTATTTGAGAATGACAGCAGAAGGAGGGATGCAGCAAAAGAATATTGTCACTCTCCAGTCCGTGTGCCTTTACAGCGCCAGACCACGATCTTTGCTCCATGGCTACGGGATTCTGATGTCTTCCACAACTTCCGGCAGAGTTCAGAATCCATTCTGCACCTCTACCAGCTCATAGGGGACAGGCATGGCAAGGTTGCTGGGCAGCTTCCAAGCCACTTTCGAAGTTCCAGGGTGTTCATGTTGGTCATTGGCCATGTGCCTTACCAAATATCCACTGACCACAAAAGAAAATGAGTGGAGTCCATCAAGGTGGGTTTCTACCACCTACACCCGCAAGCAGTACCACTCCTGGAAAAATAAAACAAAGGATAAGACATTTCATTATGAAAATCACATCTTAATGCCTGTTTGCTTCATTCTGAACTTCATTTAATTTCGACATCACGAGTGAAATAACACATTTTATGCCAACTTACACAAACCAGAAATCATTAATGTAAACATTTGAATACACACCTGTGACGCCAGACAGCCCATCACCACAGGCTTCCCATGGTACGTGCCATGATTCCAAGATGTTGATGTTCTGGAAAATTACAACACCATAAGATACCAAGCAGCCGTTCATGTTATCAATAACTACACAGGTGGCATAGACACAAATAAACACCTGCCAGCTCTTCTCAGCCCTTTACACTATTCACAATACCAACATGTTTATGGTTAGAGGTGCATGTTTTTGCTCAAGTAACACAATTTTACCAATGTTGACTACACTTTATCTACAATGGCAAGTGTCATTGGCAGATGATAATCACCCTCTGTCTCCCTGTGAGTGGCACCTCTGCTAACTAGCTAATTAATACACATGCCCTATCTTGACCGGTTACAGTACTTACATGTAAAGTGGCTAGCAACCAGGGTATTCCGGGTGGCCATACCGGCAGCGGTGCTCCGCCGCCTGGGGGCCGCCGGCTGACGGACCTCTGGCTCCCTCTCCTCCGTCAGCTCCCAAGAATCATCCCGGGCAACGCACATGTTGTGCAACACGCAGCACGCCAGGATGATCTTGGAAGCCTTTGTAGGAGAGTACAGGAGTTCACCCCCAGGCCGGGCCAAGCAGAGAAACCGGGACTTGAGAAGACCTATGGTCAACTCAATGATACTCCGGCTTCTCCGCAAGGCCCTGTTGTAATTCCTCTCTGCTGGGCCCTGGGGGTACCTGATTGGAGCCATCAGCCACGTCAGCTGCGGGTAACCAGCATCCCCTGAAAAATAAGAAAAATATACATTAGTTATTCATATCATGTGACTTTAGATGACTCCTCAAAATGGGAGACAATTAGGCATTTTACTAAACAACCTGCTCGTCTGTTTGCAAAAAATCATATGAAACATCTCAACTCTGTCTAACTGCCTAAATCACTAATACAAATGGGAAAAAGGACACACAAAGTGGTGGGTTTCTCTTGCAAGTTACAACTTGGCCCCTATTCTGTTCCTATTACATTAGCCTAGGTCTTACTTCTGGAATATATCTGCAACTAGAGTGAGGAAACCAATATTGACTCACTTATGCAAAGTACTTTGGGGATATGGCAATACCATTGGAATCATTTGTAGGTTTTCTTTGGGTGGCTAGAGGACACCATTTACACATTGGTTAACCACCTTCATTGGACTCAAAGACAACTTTGCAAATCTTTCTTTTGTGAGCTGCTAAGCTGCTGATCTGGTTGTGTGTGAACAGCCTGACAACTAATAACACATCCATTTTAGGTAGGCTTTGCTTAAATCAGGGTGTACACCGATGTAGCTTATTCCTATGTCTATGTAATCTTACAGTTTATGTTGTTAAGACAAAATACTTTACCAATAAGCCACCCTTCGGGCATTTGTCCACTTTCAAACACCTCGTACAGAGTACTTGTTCTTAACATACTGGAATCATGGCACGACCCTGGGTGACCAGTGTTGACACTCATGATGCGCTGTTTGGCGTCACACACTAATTGGACGTTCACAGAGTGGTACTGCTTGCGGTTCCGGTATTCACTTTCGTGGCTCCTTGGGGGCCTAATGGCTATGTGGGTGCCATCGATTGCCCCTAGGATTTGCGGCATGTGTGCCCGCCGGTAGAAACCCAACTTGA
This sequence comes from Pelophylax lessonae, assembly GCF_965119305.1. Taxonomy (NCBI): domain Eukaryota; kingdom Metazoa; phylum Chordata; class Amphibia; order Anura; family Ranidae; genus Pelophylax; species Pelophylax lessonae. Next base: position 91,964,060 of record NC_138769.1, on the reverse strand, counting down.
CTTCATTCCACTCATTTTCATTCTGTGGCCAGTGGATAAAATTGGGCACTATATCCACTATGGCATTAATGACCAACATGAACACCCTTGAAACTGTGGGCTGGCTAATGCCCATGATACTTCCCGAAGTGGCTTGGAAGCTGCCACGCCCTAAAATATACAAAGTGGCCAGCAATCTGGCCATGCCGGGCACCGCATGGCCGCGCTGTGTGTCCGGGTCAATTTTCTCTGCTATGAGCTGGTAGAGGTGTAGAATAGTTCCTCGCTCGAGCCGGAACTTCCTCCTGACATCAGAATCCCGCAGCTTGTCCAAATAGATCCTTGGAGCAAAAATGCGTGGCTGGCGAGGTAAGGGCACACGGACTGGAGGTGCTGCTGCTGAAGGTGCTGCTGCTGCTGCTGCTGCAGCTTCCCCACCTTCTGCTGCCTCCTGTGCCAGGGCCTCCTCAAACAAGGCACCAATAAATGCCAGCATTGCACCATCTAATGCGTCTGGGATATCGTCCTCCATTTTGAACGCGCAAATTCGCGAATGCGCAGATATATATAGAAACGGCCGCTAATTATCACACCTGTGAGCCAGCTATAAAAGGAGCACATGGCCAATATGGCTGCTGGATGTTATAGATCGATGTTTCTTATGTGCTAGCAAGACCCTGTGACCCACAACCTACATTATCTGGAGGTAAGACAATTGTATCTCTCTCTCCCAAAAAAAAGGAAGGAGACAATTTGTACTTATCTTGGGTGTGCTTAAGTTGTCTATGGTGAATCCCCTCCAACCCACAATAGCTTGGGAACCCCTCAAGTGTCTTTTAATCATTGGCAGTTGGCCCCATGTGCATGTGGTTTGGACATGTGTTTTCTCATGTTTGTTAAAGGTGTGCAGTCTAGATTTGGCATCTAAACCTGCCCCCTTACCTTCCCAGCTTCCAAAGACACCATTTTTGCTTTCCTGATAACTGTAATTTATTATGTGCACGTATGTAGGTCATGCGATTTCTCATGTATGTTTAATGTTTGCAGCCTCCTTTTGCCTATAAAGGATTACACCACCACCACCACCACCACCACTGTGTTTGTGACATTAGGTAAGTGTTTGGAGGGCCTCGTGTGATTTGTACCCCTATGCGTTTTCTTATGTGTTTTTTTTTTACATTTCTTTGCAGCCTCTTCTGCTCTTTAACACCACCACCACCACCACCACCACCACTGTGTTTGTGCCATTAGGTAAGTGTTTGGAGGGCCTCGTGTGATTTGTACCCCTATGAGTTTTCTTATGTGTATTTTTTGTACATTTCTTTGCAGCCTCTTCTGCTCTTTGCCACCACCACCACCACCACCACCACCACCACTGTGTTTGTGCCATTAGGTAAGTGTTTGGAGGGCCTCGTGTGATTTGTACCCCTATGCGTTTTCTTATGTGTTTTTTTTTTACATTTCTTTGCAGCCTCTTCTGCTCTTTGCCACCACCACCACCACCACCACCACTGTGTTTGTGCCATTAGGTAAGTGTTTGGAGGGCCTCGTGTGATTTGTACCCCTATGCGTTTTCTTATGTGTTTTTTTTTTACATTTCTTTGCAGCCTCTTCTGCTCTTTGCCACCACCACCACCACCACCACCACTGTGTTTGTGCCATTAGGTAAGTGTTTGGAGGGCCTCGTGTGATTTGTACCCCTATGAGTTTTCTTATGTGTTTTTTTTTTACATTTCTTTGCAGCCTCTTCTGCTCTTTGCCACCACCACCACCACCACCACCACCACCACCACCACCACCACCACTGTGTTTGTGCCATTAGGTAAGTGTTTGGAGGGCCTCGTGTGATTTGTACCCCTATGCGTTTTCTTATGTGTTTTTTTTTTACATTTCTTTGCAGCCTCTTCTGCTCTTTGCCACCACCACCACCACCACCACCACTGTGTTTGTGCCATTAGGTAAGTGTTTGGAGGGCCTCGTGTGATTTGTACCCCTATGAGTTTTCTTATGTGTTTTTTTTTTTACATTTCTTTGCAGCCTCTTCTGCTCTTTGCCACCACCACCACCACCACCACCACTGTGTTTGTGCCATTAGGTAAGTGTTTGGAGGGCCTCGTGTGATTTGTACCCCTATGCGTTTTCTTATGTGTTTTTTTTTTACATTTCTTTGCAGCCTCTTCTGCTCTTTGCCACCACCACCACCACCACCACCACTGTGTTTGTGCCATTAGGTAAGTGTTTGGAGGGCCTCGTGTGATTTGTACCCCTATGCGTTTTCTTATGTGTTTTTTTTGTACATTTCTTTGCAACCTCTTCTGCTTTTTTTGCCACCACCACCACCACCACCGTGTTTGTGCCATTAGGTAAGTGTTTGGAGGGCCTCGTGTGATTTGTACCCATATGCGTTTTCTTATGTGTTTTTTTTTTTTCCTTTTCTTTGCAGCCTCTTCTGCTCTTTGCCCACTACTACCACCACCACCACGACCAAGTCTGTTTGTGCCATTAGGTAAGTGTGTTCTGTAACTGTTCACTAATTATACTGTATATGAAGAGCAATCTGCAAATCCTGTTTTTTCTGTTTTCTCTTTTGTCATTTCAGATTTAGGAGTTTGGGGCTCTTTGCTGCTGCTGGACAGCCAGATTCTCTGCCCACCTCGTGCTCCCATGGCCCCACCCACTGGAAGGATGAGAAGGGCCAGGGGGGCCAGGGGGGCCAGGGGGGCCAGGGGGGCCAGGGGGGGCAGGGTGGGCAGATCGTCTGGCTCTGGTGTGAGGGAGGCTCCAGCTGTATCCATGAGGGAGTCCACCATCCCCATCCCGGAGGAGGAAGCCGGGGGAGGTGTTAACACACCAAGTGGACAAGCTGGCTCTTCTGACAGTAGTCCTGGAGCGGGTCCGTCCACCAGAGTCAGCTTGTCCACATTAACCCGGCTTCCCCGTTTCACCCACAATCAGTGCTGTGCCCTGGTCCACGCCTATATGGCCAGATATCAGGCGATACATGGGACCAGGGCCGCGTCTTACTCAGTAACAGAGAAGAACAGATTGTGGGATGAAATCCGGGATGCTGTAAATGCACTGGGTGAAGCACCTCGCCACCGTGACAGTGTGCGGAAGAAGGTCAACGACATCTGTGGGTCCGTTCGGAAGAAGCTAATTGCATGGGCTGCGGAGGGTCTTTATGACCGTCAAGGTCGGCTGGATGAACGTGCACGAAGTTCTCTCTGGGATTATCAATTACCTTTCTTGAACATCATAGGACCCGATACCATCTTTCCCAGAGAGGACTTAGATTCGGATGCTTTGCACCGAGGTAGGATATTATCTTGGATGTCAATTGTGTGAGTTGTTTGGAAAAGATTAACTACTATCCTATGTGTGACATTAAGAGAATGTGATACTTGCCCTTCCAATTGTCCTTTTTTTGTTTTCCCCAACCTGCAATTTGTTCATCTGTAGCACGGATCTCAGCCCCTCCACAGCCCATGCAGCTTGGCGAACCAGACGGACTCACAGGTGTTGACATCAGTGCTGACCCTCCTCCTGGTAGGTCCAATATCATACTGTGCCAAACAATGTAGATGTTTTTTTTTGGCCAAGATAGCTCATATTGCTATGTCCTTTACAGAAGATCCGCAGCAGGGAACACACCCAGTGCAGCTAGGCCTGGAGGAAGGTGTTGGTATGTCTAGTCAAATAATGTTTTTTTGAATCTTATTAACCCCATTAACACACATGTTTTTTCTTAGGAAAGAGTGTTGCCTTTTAGATGTTTACCCTGCAAAACACAGTTGACAGCATTAATGGGTGCCGTCATTAGTAGGCAGACCAAGCCTTCTTAACCTTTGGGAGGGTTTAGCAAGTGTCCTATGAGCCCAGGAAAGCACTTTTGAATGTTTGGCCTCAATGCTTCATTCATGAAGCTAGGAGGGCAATCTGGCCATAATCATTACTGACTAAGGTTATGTACTAAACATGTTTTTTTTTTTTTTTTTTAAAAGAACATCAGGCCCCTCTTGACGTTGCAGCTGGAGTTGGATCAGGAGCTGGCGACGATTCTGCATCCAGTGCTGTGGTATGTGATATAAGGGAACAAGGTGCACATGTAACATTTCAATGGTAGCATTGATTTTGGACTAGATGTGGCTTACATTGTGTGTGTTAAATTAGTGCTATGACATTCTGACGATGCACCAGCACAACAAGAGTTCTATCTTGAACATCAGGGAATTATGTTATAATTTGGTGTGCCACTAATGTTCCAAAAACATCCAGGATCTTTAAAGTCCGGCCCGTCTTTGATTTTCCAGGTCCAAATTCATGGGTATCGTTTGGTTGGGTTGTCCTCTAGCCGATTGATGGCAAGATTTTAGACAACATACGTAGATGTATAAAGTCATTGGTGTAGTAACAGATTTACCAAAAGCATAAACAACCTACCACACCAGGGTTAATTGGGAACACCTTCATGTTGAATCTTTTTTGCCTTTGTCATATTAGTCCTACCAATATAATATGTACCCATTATCAGAAGTGTTGCTAGCTTGGATAATCTTACAATGAACAAGTACTCATTAGAAGCACATCAAACTTTTCAACGTTCTGCTTGGGGTGTTAAGTTGTCAAACTAATCTGAAATATTTAGTCATGATGTTTGATAATGATTTGGTCTATTTCTTCTGCTTTCAGGTAGCCTTAGATGCAGAGGGATTGTCACCTACCCAACTTCGTCCATCTATGCTGGATGTAGCCGAGAGGCTGCTTGATGAGTATCAGGTCCAAAATGAGTTAAGGAGGCGTACTCAGCAATCTACTGAGGCAGTACGTCTGCTCGGGCTCATACAGGAATCTGTAGCAACAATGGTACAGGTTCACCAGGATATGTTACAGGTTCAACAGGATATGCGTAACAGCTTGGTAAGTTTAGCAGACCAGCATCAACGGGATCGGCAAAGTGTTGACACTCAGGTGCTGGCCACACGCCAATGCCTGTTTGGATCTGAAGATGCCCCATTGGCAGAGCCCTCCCAAACATCTCACTCACCTGCCACTGCAGGTTGTGGTAGTGGGAGGGTAATGCCAGTGTTGGCCACTTGTCAGGCAGCTGGGGATGGGACAATTCCTCCTGTAGCCACTCCTAGCACTTCACACTCCGTTCGGACTCCCACACCCCTCAATGAGCAATCCTCCTGCACAACCTCAATGCGCACTGGTTCCACAGTACCCCTTCCACCTGACTACATTCCCTCCACACCTTTATCACTTCACTCCTCCCCAGGCCGTTCTTCTTTTTTGTCACCAATGCGACATGTCGTTTGCCCCCGCACCGTGGACCACAACAACCAATCAACCACCACTCCCCACACATCTTCACAACCCTTGCACCACCAGCAGCATCAAATAGCCTTGGAGCAGCAACGATCCCATCTCATGGTAATGGCACACGTTACCCAAATTCTTAGGCTGAGCACAGAGCAGATGGGACTATTGGCACAAGATCTTCAGTCTGGGACATTTCCAGGGTTCAACACCCTGCATCAGCAGCAGCCTCAGACACAAGATCTGATTCTAATGGGCCACTTTACCAGAACTCTAAGGCTAACCCCAGAGCAGATGGGACTATTGGCCCACCATTTGATGGCAGGAACCTTTCCATTGCTCACCACACTGCTTCAGTCACCACCACCACCACCAACTTAATTTCTTTTTTTTTTTTTTTTTTGGTTTTGTTAATGATTGTTACATTGGCCAATTTGTGGGGCCATTTTTTTTTTAAATTTGAGGGTGGCACAATATGATTTCTTATAGTGCTTTTTTTGGGGATGAAATAAAATTTTATGCAAAATGATTAGTTTGTGTTTGCTCTTTGGTTTTTTAGGAGTGTTGGTGGCCAAGTAATGGCCCTGGTTAATGTAGGCATTTATACACACGTGCTTCTCGATCTCCAAACATATGATTTCATGTAAATTTAGATAACTCAATGTTCACATAACGACCCAAGAAAAGGTCTCCCTTCAAATGTAGCTTCAAAACAAGTCTCAAGGCTAACATAAACCAAAGCCAACATACTAACAATTACAGACCACACCACTCAAGTAAACAAATACAACACAAAAGACATTCGATGTGTACACCAAAAAGAAAACTTGGGTAATAAAATAAATGTTTTAATAACACATGTGGGTGTCTACCAACTGTAGCGTACAAAAAATATATTACAATATATAATAGAATGAACTAAATTGCCAATGTAACATTTGTGTTGCAAAGAGCAACATACTTAAATTTAATTTAGATAAACATTTTAAACATTTTTTATGTTTTGACATCATTTTTTGGAAGGTTTTCACAAAAACAATTCATTTTTGTAAACATTTTTGGTTTTGTCCGTTGCCATAAAAACAACAAGGCTTTTTTGTAAACATTTTTGGTTTTGTCCGTTGCCATAAAAACAACAAGGCTTTTTTGTAAACATTTTTGGTTTTGTCGGTTGCCATAAAAACAACAAGGCTTTTTTGTAAACATTTTTGGTTTTGTCCGTTGCCATAAAAACAACAAGGCTTTTTTGTAAACATTTTTGGTTTTGTCCGTTGCCATAAAAACAACAAGGCTTATTTGTAAACATTTGTGGTTTTGTCCGTTGCCATAAAAACAACAAGGCTTTTTTGTAAACATTTTTGGTTTAGTTTGTTACCAAAAACAACAAGGCTTTTTTGTAAACATTTTTGGTTTTGTCCGTTGCCATAAAAACAACAAGGCTTTTTTGTAAACATTTTTGGTTTTGTCCGTTGCCATAAAAACAACAAGGCTTATTTGTAAACATTTGTGGTTTTGTCCGTTGCCATAAAAACAACAAGGCTTTTTTGTAAACATTTTTGGTTTAGTTTGTTACCAAAAACAACAAGGCTTTTTTGTAAACATTTTTGGTTTTGTCCGTTGCCATAAAAACAACAAGGCTTTTTTGTAAACATTTTTGGTTTTGTCCGTTGCCATAAAAACAACAAGGCTTATTTGTAAACATTTGTGGTTTTGTCCGTTGCCATAAAAACAACAAGGCTTTTTTGTAAACATTTTTGGTTTAGTTTGTTACCAAAAACAACAAGGCTTTTTTGTAAACATTTTTGGTTTTGTCCGTTGCCATAAAAACAACAAGGCTTTTTTGTAAACATTTTTGGTTTTGTCCGTTGCCATAAAAACAACAAGGCTTTTTTGTAAACATTTTTTTTTTGGTTGCCAAAAACAAGGCTTTTTTTTTTTTTTTTTTGGTTTTTTTGGTTCCCAAAAAAAGGGTTTTTTATAAATTTTTATATTTTTTTTGGTTGCCAAAAACAAGGCTTTTTTTGTTTTTTTTTTTTTTTTGGGTCCCCAAAAAAAGGGTTTTTTATAAATTTTTATATTTTTTTTGGTTGCCAAAAACAAGGCTTTTTTTGTTTTTTGTTTTTTTTGGGTCCCCAAAAAAAGGGTTTTTTATAAATTTTTATATTTTTTTTGGTTGCCAAAAACAAGGCTTTTTTTTTTTTTTTTTTTTTGGGTCCCAAAAAAAGGGTTTTTTTTTAAACTGTTTTTGATTTTTTTGTTAGATTTTTGTTTATAATGGGCAACAATTACAAATGTGACATTTCTTTGTGTTGCAACGTGCAACATAAGTAAACAAACCACAAAAAAAAAATACTAGGATCTTTTTAAAGGTGTGACATTCCTAACGAATGGCTCCTTAGGGTCTGGATCCACGCCACAAAGGTGTTCCAAATATAGAATTCGGTCTCCGCACCACCTCATATAATCCAGGAGGACCTCGTAGGTGAGGTGGGTGTGCCCTGGGTAGAAAAAAACATGACAATTAGTTTTAGGCAAAATGATCCAAACAAGGATTGTAATTAATGTGCCTCAACAAATATGCTTAGGAGTCTATTGGTTGGCTTTTATCAACACTCTGAAGCAAATATGCTAAATTGCTGTTGTAAACCTTAAACTCAAACTTTCACAGCAAATTGTTCAAAAGGTTACATAAGATGGCTTGGAATGTTAGTAGCAGTTCCACCAAAGCTAAGTAAAATGCTTTTCTGCATGTAAACACAAGCAATCATTTTGAAGAATGTAAGGTGTTTGGGTTCAATTGGTCAACACGATACATGTGCACACATTTATCTCTATCACCATTGGAATCTGTGGAGCGTTCTCTCTCCCTCTTACTGTCTATAGATTGAACCTGACACATAGTAGAGACTCACCCTTAGGAATTTTGAGGGCCAGTTCTGGACGGAGCAGATGTGTCTGCTCCCCTGATCTCCTTTCCGCCATCCCAGCTGTGTTAAGAGAGAAGAAAAAGTTTATCAACAAATGGACTCACGCTAACTGTAGGTTACGCAGTCATGAAAACGCTCTAACACCCACTCATTACCCCTCCACATTTCCCTGAAAGTTTTATTTAGACATTGATATGGTGGTGATGCAGATTTGTACAGTGCAAGCGTCATTCTTCTGGGTGAAGCTTGTAGCGTTAAGGATACGTACTCCCTGCTTTTGTGCTGATTGTGTTTTTCTGATGTTTTTGGTGCCTCAGCCCTGCCTGTTCTAAGTGTTGGAAACATATCATTTTGGGAGGGCTGCGGAAACTAATCAGGTTAGACTTACACTCTCTAGGTTTTTGGGGACAAGAGAAATAACAATCCTCCTTTTTACATGGCCCCTGTACACACCTCTAGGCACCTCCCTCCTGTTGTTTGACCCCACAGCAGGCAGCTTGCTATGGAGGCACATGAGATGAAGCCAAGCACCCTGTGCCTGTTCAGGCACTAGGCTGTGAGCCAGCCTTGCCCCCCTCCCTTCCAATGGTCTCAATGATTAGGAGTGACAGCATCAGGAGGCAATATTGGCATGCTGTCACCTCAGTTAAGGAGGAGGGGGAGTCTGTTCCAGACAAGTATTAGTGCAAAAATTTGGACCGTAAAAAATGGTCCCAGTAAGTCTTAGGGGGAATATGCACACCTATCACTTGGAATACTAATGCATAGAATGCATTCACATAAAGAACCCGCTGCCTTTAGAACAACTTGAAGCCTGAGCGGGGACATACACAGTTAGCATTTCTCCACTTACTAAGTAGACACATTACTGGAAAAGCACACAACTTACCATCATCAGGTTTTTTTGGGGCCCCTGAAGTGGATGGCGTGGCTGGCTCTGGAGAAACTGCACAAAAAGAACACAAATTGTGAACTGGAATGTGGTACATTACCGAGGAAGAGTATTTATGAAAGATTGACAAACACACATTTTCAGTGTTGTTGACTAAATCAGGACATGATTAAATTACAATGTCCCCTAAAAATTTACAAGTACAAAGCACACCATTTCCAATGTAGAGAAACTAACACCAATTTAGAATAGGGTGGCTTGAGATAACTTACAAAAGATAACATGTCCTGTAAAGCTCCCCAAAACCACCTTTCAAACATGAAGGTTAAGCAAGAGTGTTTCATGACCAACCTTCCTGTCACATATAGCAAAACTACACTTGCTTTGACTCCAACTTAGATTATCCTAGATACACATCATCCTAGCACACACAATTCATGTGAGAATCTAATTTTAGGTACTTACAGACTAGTTCAGGGGAGCCTGGAGTGGGGGAGGATGGGGGAGACCCTACATGGGGGGATGGTGTCCCTTCATGGGGGGATGGCGTTGTATCTCCTAGAAACACAAAGACACAAATACAATCCTTGAACAAAAGCTATTTGATAAAGGCACACAGAAAGTAGTCTGGAAACATTGAAGGTAGTAGTTACAGTGGACTGGGTAAGCAGTGGCCCCTCTTCCCCAGTCCTCCACAACAAACATCCTCAATGTCAGCTGCTACAAAACCCCAATGTCAAAATATATATATTACAGCCCTTATATTTACCAGGACACATTGAACACACAAACACATGTAGAATACTTACTTCCCCTTTGAGGAGAGCCCAGGTCCTCATCCGAGTCGGACCAATTGGCCTCTTCTTGGCCAACAGTTTGTTCCTGGCCCGGATCCAGGCGACTCGGCCCTGCCTGAGGCTCCTCTCTTGCTGAAGTTACATCAACCACAAAAGAAAACAAAACAAACAATCATTCCTCCAAGTTCGACCTAATACACAACACACCAGCACATCCACATTACTTACAGGGGGCCTGAGAAGGCTGAGCCGCAACATCCTGATCACTGGTTTCTAAAATAAAAGAAAAACATTATATATTATTTATGGACACAAATAGGCAGTAACCTCTCATCATGCTAGCACCATACTCAATGCCCCTACAATTCAGAACATAGAAGTGCACTTACACCAATGAGATGCATTGACCATGTTTTAAAACAGGAGGGCACCATGCAAATTAAGCGGGCGCCTAAGGCCTCGCACCTACAGGGGCCTTGCGGCCAGTGGCGGAGCACCAACATTTCGAAGGGCGCAGTCAGGGAAATCTCCCAAGTAAAAGATTGCTTTCAATCCTCGGATCAAAAAGTTGCAGCAGTGTGCTGCAGTCCCTTCACTGCGTCTGCCAGGTGTCTGTTGTCCGCTGACACTTACTCCTCCTTCTCTGCCTGGGGATTGGCCGTCTGATCATGTTATCCTAAGATGTGGAGGAATCGGTAGGTGTGTACCTGCACCAGTAGGAAGTGACTGGCCGGTCAACTCACTCTGCTATCATCAGTTGTTGCTCTGGGAGGAGAGCTCCGCCCTGGACCCGGAACATACAGGTAACCAGGCCCAGACTTGATATTTTGCAGGCTGGTCATAGATTTGTTGTGTCCACTATGCAAAGTGGTTGAGTAGCCCCAGGGAAGTTGGAAGAGTCTGAAAATGGTTGGTGGAGGAGGAGGAGAAGAAGGCCCTGGGTGGCTGGGGGACAAGGAGAGGGCCCCTGGGGGTTTTCTAGAGGAGGAAAGATCCACAATGACGCCAGAGTCAATTGCCAAGGAAGAGAGTGGAGCTGAGCAAGTCCTGCCTATCTGACATGAAAGCCAAACATGGTGTAGATGGAGCCCTTTGCCCTACACAATGACAGCACCAGAGGTGGAAGGTGAGTGGTAGCGGGTCTTTGACATTATAGAGCATATGGACTCTGTCCATTATTGGTAGTTTGTTTGGAGTTGTCCTTTAGATGTTTAACTGTGTTGTTTTTGACCCGAGCTGTGAGGGACTGAGGTATGACAGCCCACTATGCTGAGACTTATAGTGCCCTAGAATGTTGAGGACTGAGGAATCCTTAGTCCCTAACAGAGGGCACTACAAGTCTTAGCATAGCAGGCAGTATTTCCTCATTCCCCTACAGAGAGGATTACAAGTCCAAGCAGGTAGCCTTCTGCAGTGGGGACTTGTTGTGCCCTTGACTGTGGTGGACTGAGGAAGGGAAGTGTAAGAGGGTCTCTGTAAGCTCAGATGTATGGGGGAGCTTTGGGGAACACAGAGTTCCCTTTTACACCAGAGTCCCCAGCTTCCCCCCTCAAATAATGGTTCCCAAACTCTCCTTATATCAGAGTCTTCACACTTCCCTCTTACAGTGTAGTAAGTCTGGAGACTCCGATGTAAAGGGGGCTCTGTAAAATGTGATTAGAGATTAGAAATTTCTAACATTTTTATTTTCTACTTACGATCCACAATTTTCAGCTGCTCAAATGGGCTCGCTGCCTCTGACTGCATATTGGAGTGTGGCCGTCCTCCTCCTCCCCTTCTTCACCAAAAGCACAAGAGGGTGCCGTCCGTCCGCTTTGGCTAGAAGCAGAAGAAAAAAAAAAACATAAAAAATACGAATGTACATAGTAGTATTAAAGGTTGTGAAGAGACACTTGATGGAGGTAGGAAAGGTAGGAGCGAGAGGGAGGGGGGGGGGGGGGTGTTGGTATTAGTGTTGTTGCATAGCTAAACACATGTCCACCTACCCAAAAAATTGTAACCTATCTGGTCACATGTAATGTATATTTTTACTTACCGGAGATTTGCTCCACAGCCTTTAGCAGGAGCCTGGGTGAGCGCCTTTTGGCATCACTCCAGGCCCGCTGCAGATCCACTATCTCAGGCAGAAACTGAAATCTCCGCTGCAGCCTCATCCGGAGACGACACATCATCTTGTGCTTTTGGTGAAGATGCGTATAAACTTTATCATACCCCCAGAGGAGGAGGAGCTGTGGAAAGAGCAGTGTATGTTTGAGTCCAAGTATGTCCAAAATAGTACAGTCTTCAAATAACATGCTAGGTCGTCTTTGAGATATTGTAGAACAAAGAATTCCATTTCTGGTGATACATATACATCGA
>NC_138769.1:91935705-91951588 GCF_965119305.1 Pelophylax lessonae | reverse complement strand
CAGGCTTCCCATGGTACGTGCCATGATTCCAAGATGTTGATGTTCTGGAAAATTACAACACCATAAGATACCAAGCAGCCGTTCATGTTATCAATAACTACACAGGTGGCATAGACACAAATAAACACCTGCCAGCTCTTCTCAGCCCTTTACACTATTCACAATACCAACATGTTTATGGTTAGAGGTGCATGTTTTTGCTCAAGTAACACAATTTTACCAATGTTGACTACACTTTATCTACAATGGCAAGTGTCATTGGCAGATGATAATCACCCTCTGTCTCCCTGTGAGTGGCACCTCTGCTAACTAGCTAATTAATACACATGCCCTATCTTGACCGGTTACAGTACTTACATGTAAAGTGGCTAGCAACCAGGGTATTCCGGGTGGCCATACCGGCAGCGGTGCTCCGCCGCCTGGGGGCCGCCGGCTGACGGACCTCTGGCTCCCTCTCCTCCGTCAGCTCCCAAGAATCATCCCGGGCAACGCACATGTTGTGCAACACGCAGCACGCCAGGATGATCTTGGAAGCCTTTGTAGGAGAGTACAGGAGTTCACCCCCAGGCCGGGCCAAGCAGAGAAACCGGGACTTGAGAAGACCTATGGTCAACTCAATGATACTCCGGCTTCTCCGCAAGGCCCTGTTGTAATTCCTCTCTGCTGGGCCCTGGGGGTACCTGATTGGAGCCATCAGCCACGTCAGCTGCGGGTAACCAGCATCCCCTGAAAAATAAGAAAAATATACATTAGTTATTCATATCATGTGACTTTAGATGACTCCTCAAAATGGGAGACAATTAGGCATTTTACTAAACAACCTGCTCGTCTGTTTGCAAAAAATCATATGAAACATCTCAACTCTGTCTAACTGCCTAAATCACTAATACAAATGGGAAAAAGGACACACAAAGTGGTGGGTTTCTCTTGCAAGTTACAACTTGGCCCCTATTCTGTTCCTATTACATTAGCCTAGGTCTTACTTCTGGAATATATCTGCAACTAGAGTGAGGAAACCAATATTGACTCACTTATGCAAAGTACTTTGGGGATATGGCAATACCATTGGAATCATTTGTAGGTTTTCTTTGGGTGGCTAGAGGACACCATTTACACATTGGTTAACCACCTTCATTGGACTCAAAGACAACTTTGCAAATCTTTCTTTTGTGAGCTGCTAAGCTGCTGATCTGGTTGTGTGTGAACAGCCTGACAACTAATAACACATCCATTTTAGGTAGGCTTTGCTTAAATCAGGGTGTACACCGATGTAGCTTATTCCTATGTCTATGTAATCTTACAGTTTATGTTGTTAAGACAAAATACTTTACCAATAAGCCACCCTTCGGGCATTTGTCCACTTTCAAACACCTCGTACAGAGTACTTGTTCTTAACATACTGGAATCATGGCACGACCCTGGGTGACCAGTGTTGACACTCATGATGCGCTGTTTGGCGTCACACACTAATTGGACGTTCACAGAGTGGTACTGCTTGCGGTTCCGGTATTCACTTTCGTGGCTCCTTGGGGGCCTAATGGCTATGTGGGTGCCATCGATTGCCCCTAGGATTTGCGGCATGTGTGCCCGCCGGTAGAAACCCAACTTGACTTCATTCCACTCATTTTCATTCTGTGGCCAGTGGATAAAATTGGGCACTATATCCACTATGGCATTAATGACCAACATGAACACCCTTGAAACTGTGGGCTGGCTAATGCCCATGATACTTCCCGAAGTGGCTTGGAAGCTGCCACGCCCTAAAATATACAAAGTGGCCAGCAATCTGGCCATGCCGGGCACCGCATGGCCGCGCTGTGTGTCCGGGTCAATTTTCTCTGCTATGAGCTGGTAGAGGTGTAGAATAGTTCCTCGCTCGAGCCGGAACTTCCTCCTGACATCAGAATCCCGCAGCTTGTCCAAATAGATCCTTGGAGCAAAAATGCGTGGCTGGCGAGGTAAGGGCACACGGACTGGAGGTGCTGCTGCTGAAGGTGCTGCTGCTGCTGCTGCTGCAGCTTCCCCACCTTCTGCTGCCTCCTGTGCCAGGGCCTCCTCAAACAAGGCACCAATAAATGCCAGCATTGCACCATCTAATGCGTCTGGGATATCGTCCTCCATTTTGAACGCGCAAATTCGCGAATGCGCAGATATATATAGAAACGGCCGCTAATTATCACACCTGTGAGCCAGCTATAAAAGGAGCACATGGCCAATATGGCTGCTGGATGTTATAGATCGATGTTTCTTATGTGCTAGCAAGACCCTGTGACCCACAACCTACATTATCTGGAGGTAAGACAATTGTATCTCTCTCTCCCAAAAAAAAGGAAGGAGACAATTTGTACTTATCTTGGGTGTGCTTAAGTTGTCTATGGTGAATCCCCTCCAACCCACAATAGCTTGGGAACCCCTCAAGTGTCTTTTAATCATTGGCAGTTGGCCCCATGTGCATGTGGTTTGGACATGTGTTTTCTCATGTTTGTTAAAGGTGTGCAGTCTAGATTTGGCATCTAAACCTGCCCCCTTACCTTCCCAGCTTCCAAAGACACCATTTTTGCTTTCCTGATAACTGTAATTTATTATGTGCACGTATGTAGGTCATGCGATTTCTCATGTATGTTTAATGTTTGCAGCCTCCTTTTGCCTATAAAGGATTACACCACCACCACCACCACCACCACTGTGTTTGTGACATTAGGTAAGTGTTTGGAGGGCCTCGTGTGATTTGTACCCCTATGCGTTTTCTTATGTGTTTTTTTTTTACATTTCTTTGCAGCCTCTTCTGCTCTTTAACACCACCACCACCACCACCACCACCACTGTGTTTGTGCCATTAGGTAAGTGTTTGGAGGGCCTCGTGTGATTTGTACCCCTATGAGTTTTCTTATGTGTATTTTTTGTACATTTCTTTGCAGCCTCTTCTGCTCTTTGCCACCACCACCACCACCACCACCACCACCACTGTGTTTGTGCCATTAGGTAAGTGTTTGGAGGGCCTCGTGTGATTTGTACCCCTATGCGTTTTCTTATGTGTTTTTTTTTTACATTTCTTTGCAGCCTCTTCTGCTCTTTGCCACCACCACCACCACCACCACCACTGTGTTTGTGCCATTAGGTAAGTGTTTGGAGGGCCTCGTGTGATTTGTACCCCTATGCGTTTTCTTATGTGTTTTTTTTTTACATTTCTTTGCAGCCTCTTCTGCTCTTTGCCACCACCACCACCACCACCACCACTGTGTTTGTGCCATTAGGTAAGTGTTTGGAGGGCCTCGTGTGATTTGTACCCCTATGAGTTTTCTTATGTGTTTTTTTTTTACATTTCTTTGCAGCCTCTTCTGCTCTTTGCCACCACCACCACCACCACCACCACCACCACCACCACCACCACCACTGTGTTTGTGCCATTAGGTAAGTGTTTGGAGGGCCTCGTGTGATTTGTACCCCTATGCGTTTTCTTATGTGTTTTTTTTTTACATTTCTTTGCAGCCTCTTCTGCTCTTTGCCACCACCACCACCACCACCACCACTGTGTTTGTGCCATTAGGTAAGTGTTTGGAGGGCCTCGTGTGATTTGTACCCCTATGAGTTTTCTTATGTGTTTTTTTTTTTACATTTCTTTGCAGCCTCTTCTGCTCTTTGCCACCACCACCACCACCACCACCACTGTGTTTGTGCCATTAGGTAAGTGTTTGGAGGGCCTCGTGTGATTTGTACCCCTATGCGTTTTCTTATGTGTTTTTTTTTTTACATTTCTTTGCAGCCTCTTCTGCTCTTTGCCACCACCACCACCACCACCACCACTGTGTTTGTGCCATTAGGTAAGTGTTTGGAGGGCCTCGTGTGATTTGTACCCCTATGCGTTTTCTTATGTGTTTTTTTTGTACATTTCTTTGCAACCTCTTCTGCTTTTTTTGCCACCACCACCACCACCACCGTGTTTGTGCCATTAGGTAAGTGTTTGGAGGGCCTCGTGTGATTTGTACCCATATGCGTTTTCTTATGTGTTTTTTTTTTTTTCCTTTTCTTTGCAGCCTCTTCTGCTCTTTGCCCACTACTACCACCACCACCACGACCAAGTCTGTTTGTGCCATTAGGTAAGTGTGTTCTGTAACTGTTCACTAATTATACTGTATATGAAGAGCAATCTGCAAATCCTGTTTTTTCTGTTTTCTCTTTTGTCATTTCAGATTTAGGAGTTTGGGGCTCTTTGCTGCTGCTGGACAGCCAGATTCTCTGCCCACCTCGTGCTCCCATGGCCCCACCCACTGGAAGGATGAGAAGGGCCAGGGGGGCCAGGGGGGCCAGGGGGGCCAGGGGGGCCAGGGGGGGCAGGGTGGGCAGATCGTCTGGCTCTGGTGTGAGGGAGGCTCCAGCTGTATCCATGAGGGAGTCCACCATCCCCATCCCGGAGGAGGAAGCCGGGGGAGGTGTTAACACACCAAGTGGACAAGCTGGCTCTTCTGACAGTAGTCCTGGAGCGGGTCCGTCCACCAGAGTCAGCTTGTCCACATTAACCCGGCTTCCCCGTTTCACCCACAATCAGTGCTGTGCCCTGGTCCACGCCTATATGGCCAGATATCAGGCGATACATGGGACCAGGGCCGCGTCTTACTCAGTAACAGAGAAGAACAGATTGTGGGATGAAATCCGGGATGCTGTAAATGCACTGGGTGAAGCA
The DNA here is from genome assembly GCF_965119305.1 of Pelophylax lessonae. Classification (NCBI taxonomy): domain Eukaryota; kingdom Metazoa; phylum Chordata; class Amphibia; order Anura; family Ranidae; genus Pelophylax; species Pelophylax lessonae. The sequence goes on along the minus strand of NC_138769.1, from coordinate 91,946,907 downwards.
CCTCGCCACCGTGACAGTGTGCGGAAGAAGGTCAACGACATCTGTGGGTCCGTTCGGAAGAAGCTAATTGCATGGGCTGCGGAGGGTCTTTATGACCGTCAAGGTCGGCTGGATGAACGTGCACGAAGTTCTCTCTGGGATTATCAATTACCTTTCTTGAACATCATAGGACCCGATACCATCTTTCCCAGAGAGGACTTAGATTCGGATGCTTTGCACCGAGGTAGGATATTATCTTGGATGTCAATTGTGTGAGTTGTTTGGAAAAGATTAACTACTATCCTATGTGTGACATTAAGAGAATGTGATACTTGCCCTTCCAATTGTCCTTTTTTTGTTTTCCCCAACCTGCAATTTGTTCATCTGTAGCACGGATCTCAGCCCCTCCACAGCCCATGCAGCTTGGCGAACCAGACGGACTCACAGGTGTTGACATCAGTGCTGACCCTCCTCCTGGTAGGTCCAATATCATACTGTGCCAAACAATGTAGATGTTTTTTTTTGGCCAAGATAGCTCATATTGCTATGTCCTTTACAGAAGATCCGCAGCAGGGAACACACCCAGTGCAGCTAGGCCTGGAGGAAGGTGTTGGTATGTCTAGTCAAATAATGTTTTTTTGAATCTTATTAACCCCATTAACACACATGTTTTTTCTTAGGAAAGAGTGTTGCCTTTTAGATGTTTACCCTGCAAAACACAGTTGACAGCATTAATGGGTGCCGTCATTAGTAGGCAGACCAAGCCTTCTTAACCTTTGGGAGGGTTTAGCAAGTGTCCTATGAGCCCAGGAAAGCACTTTTGAATGTTTGGCCTCAATGCTTCATTCATGAAGCTAGGAGGGCAATCTGGCCATAATCATTACTGACTAAGGTTATGTACTAAACATGTTTTTTTTTTTTTTTTTTAAAAGAACATCAGGCCCCTCTTGACGTTGCAGCTGGAGTTGGATCAGGAGCTGGCGACGATTCTGCATCCAGTGCTGTGGTATGTGATATAAGGGAACAAGGTGCACATGTAACATTTCAATGGTAGCATTGATTTTGGACTAGATGTGGCTTACATTGTGTGTGTTAAATTAGTGCTATGACATTCTGACGATGCACCAGCACAACAAGAGTTCTATCTTGAACATCAGGGAATTATGTTATAATTTGGTGTGCCACTAATGTTCCAAAAACATCCAGGATCTTTAAAGTCCGGCCCGTCTTTGATTTTCCAGGTCCAAATTCATGGGTATCGTTTGGTTGGGTTGTCCTCTAGCCGATTGATGGCAAGATTTTAGACAACATACGTAGATGTATAAAGTCATTGGTGTAGTAACAGATTTACCAAAAGCATAAACAACCTACCACACCAGGGTTAATTGGGAACACCTTCATGTTGAATCTTTTTTGCCTTTGTCATATTAGTCCTACCAATATAATATGTACCCATTATCAGAAGTGTTGCTAGCTTGGATAATCTTACAATGAACAAGTACTCATTAGAAGCACATCAAACTTTTCAACGTTCTGCTTGGGGTGTTAAGTTGTCAAACTAATCTGAAATATTTAGTCATGATGTTTGATAATGATTTGGTCTATTTCTTCTGCTTTCAGGTAGCCTTAGATGCAGAGGGATTGTCACCTACCCAACTTCGTCCATCTATGCTGGATGTAGCCGAGAGGCTGCTTGATGAGTATCAGGTCCAAAATGAGTTAAGGAGGCGTACTCAGCAATCTACTGAGGCAGTACGTCTGCTCGGGCTCATACAGGAATCTGTAGCAACAATGGTACAGGTTCACCAGGATATGTTACAGGTTCAACAGGATATGCGTAACAGCTTGGTAAGTTTAGCAGACCAGCATCAACGGGATCGGCAAAGTGTTGACACTCAGGTGCTGGCCACACGCCAATGCCTGTTTGGATCTGAAGATGCCCCATTGGCAGAGCCCTCCCAAACATCTCACTCACCTGCCACTGCAGGTTGTGGTAGTGGGAGGGTAATGCCAGTGTTGGCCACTTGTCAGGCAGCTGGGGATGGGACAATTCCTCCTGTAGCCACTCCTAGCACTTCACACTCCGTTCGGACTCCCACACCCCTCAATGAGCAATCCTCCTGCACAACCTCAATGCGCACTGGTTCCACAGTACCCCTTCCACCTGACTACATTCCCTCCACACCTTTATCACTTCACTCCTCCCCAGGCCGTTCTTCTTTTTTGTCACCAATGCGACATGTCGTTTGCCCCCGCACCGTGGACCACAACAACCAATCAACCACCACTCCCCACACATCTTCACAACCCTTGCACCACCAGCAGCATCAAATAGCCTTGGAGCAGCAACGATCCCATCTCATGGTAATGGCACACGTTACCCAAATTCTTAGGCTGAGCACAGAGCAGATGGGACTATTGGCACAAGATCTTCAGTCTGGGACATTTCCAGGGTTCAACACCCTGCATCAGCAGCAGCCTCAGACACAAGATCTGATTCTAATGGGCCACTTTACCAGAACTCTAAGGCTAACCCCAGAGCAGATGGGACTATTGGCCCACCATTTGATGGCAGGAACCTTTCCATTGCTCACCACACTGCTTCAGTCACCACCACCACCACCAACTTAATTTCTTTTTTTTTTTTTTTTTTGGTTTTGTTAATGATTGTTACATTGGCCAATTTGTGGGGCCATTTTTTTTTTAAATTTGAGGGTGGCACAATATGATTTCTTATAGTGCTTTTTTTGGGGATGAAATAAAATTTTATGCAAAATGATTAGTTTGTGTTTGCTCTTTGGTTTTTTAGGAGTGTTGGTGGCCAAGTAATGGCCCTGGTTAATGTAGGCATTTATACACACGTGCTTCTCGATCTCCAAACATATGATTTCATGTAAATTTAGATAACTCAATGTTCACATAACGACCCAAGAAAAGGTCTCCCTTCAAATGTAGCTTCAAAACAAGTCTCAAGGCTAACATAAACCAAAGCCAACATACTAACAATTACAGACCACACCACTCAAGTAAACAAATACAACACAAAAGACATTCGATGTGTACACCAAAAAGAAAACTTGGGTAATAAAATAAATGTTTTAATAACACATGTGGGTGTCTACCAACTGTAGCGTACAAAAAATATATTACAATATATAATAGAATGAACTAAATTGCCAATGTAACATTTGTGTTGCAAAGAGCAACATACTTAAATTTAATTTAGATAAACATTTTAAACATTTTTTATGTTTTGACATCATTTTTTGGAAGGTTTTCACAAAAACAATTCATTTTTGTAAACATTTTTGGTTTTGTCCGTTGCCATAAAAACAACAAGGCTTTTTTGTAAACATTTTTGGTTTTGTCCGTTGCCATAAAAACAACAAGGCTTTTTTGTAAACATTTTTGGTTTTGTCGGTTGCCATAAAAACAACAAGGCTTTTTTGTAAACATTTTTGGTTTTGTCCGTTGCCATAAAAACAACAAGGCTTTTTTGTAAACATTTTTGGTTTTGTCCGTTGCCATAAAAACAACAAGGCTTATTTGTAAACATTTGTGGTTTTGTCCGTTGCCATAAAAACAACAAGGCTTTTTTGTAAACATTTTTGGTTTAGTTTGTTACCAAAAACAACAAGGCTTTTTTGTAAACATTTTTGGTTTTGTCCGTTGCCATAAAAACAACAAGGCTTTTTTGTAAACATTTTTGGTTTTGTCCGTTGCCATAAAAACAACAAGGCTTATTTGTAAACATTTGTGGTTTTGTCCGTTGCCATAAAAACAACAAGGCTTTTTTGTAAACATTTTTGGTTTAGTTTGTTACCAAAAACAACAAGGCTTTTTTGTAAACATTTTTGGTTTTGTCCGTTGCCATAAAAACAACAAGGCTTTTTTGTAAACATTTTTGGTTTTGTCCGTTGCCATAAAAACAACAAGGCTTATTTGTAAACATTTGTGGTTTTGTCCGTTGCCATAAAAACAACAAGGCTTTTTTGTAAACATTTTTGGTTTAGTTTGTTACCAAAAACAACAAGGCTTTTTTGTAAACATTTTTGGTTTTGTCCGTTGCCATAAAAACAACAAGGCTTTTTTGTAAACATTTTTGGTTTTGTCCGTTGCCATAAAAACAACAAGGCTTTTTTGTAAACATTTTTTTTTTGGTTGCCAAAAACAAGGCTTTTTTTTTTTTTTTTTGGTTTTTTTGGTTCCCAAAAAAAGGGTTTTTTATAAATTTTTATATTTTTTTTGGTTGCCAAAAACAAGGCTTTTTTTGTTTTTTTTTTTTTTTTGGGTCCCCAAAAAAAGGGTTTTTTATAAATTTTTATATTTTTTTTGGTTGCCAAAAACAAGGCTTTTTTTGTTTTTTGTTTTTTTTGGGTCCCCAAAAAAAGGGTTTTTTATAAATTTTTATATTTTTTTTGGTTGCCAAAAACAAGGCTTTTTTTTTTTTTTTTTTTTTGGGTCCCAAAAAAAGGGTTTTTTTTTAAACTGTTTTTGATTTTTTTGTTAGATTTTTGTTTATAATGGGCAACAATTACAAATGTGACATTTCTTTGTGTTGCAACGTGCAACATAAGTAAACAAACCACAAAAAAAAAATACTAGGATCTTTTTAAAGGTGTGACATTCCTAACGAATGGCTCCTTAGGGTCTGGATCCACGCCACAAAGGTGTTCCAAATATAGAATTCGGTCTCCGCACCACCTCATATAATCCAGGAGGACCTCGTAGGTGAGGTGGGTGTGCCCTGGGTAGAAAAAAACATGACAATTAGTTTTAGGCAAAATGATCCAAACAAGGATTGTAATTAATGTGCCTCAACAAATATGCTTAGGAGTCTATTGGTTGGCTTTTATCAACACTCTGAAGCAAATATGCTAAATTGCTGTTGTAAACCTTAAACTCAAACTTTCACAGCAAATTGTTCAAAAGGTTACATAAGATGGCTTGGAATGTTAGTAGCAGTTCCACCAAAGCTAAGTAAAATGCTTTTCTGCATGTAAACACAAGCAATCATTTTGAAGAATGTAAGGTGTTTTGGGTTCAATTGGTCAACACGATACATGTGCACACATTTATCTCTATCACCATTGGAATCTGTGGAGCGTTCTCTCTCCCTCTTACTGTCTATAGATTGAACCTGACACATAGTAGAGACTCACCCTTAGGAATTTTGAGGGCCAGTTCTGGACGGAGCAGATGTGTCTGCTCCCCTGATCTCCTTTCCGCCATCCCAGCTGTGTTAAGAGAGAAGAAAAAGTTTATCAACAAATGGACTCACGCTAACTGTAGGTTACGCAGTCATGAAAACGCTCTAACACCCACTCATTACCCCTCCACATTTCCCTGAAAGTTTTATTTAGACATTGATATGGTGGTGATGCAGATTTGTACAGTGCAAGCGTCATTCTTCTGGGTGAAGCTTGTAGCGTTAAGGATACGTACTCCCTGCTTTTGTGCTGATTGTGTTTTTCTGATGTTTTTGGTGCCTCAGCCCTGCCTGTTCTAAGTGTTGGAAACATATCATTTTGGGAGGGCTGCGGAAAACTAATCAGGTTAGACTTACACTCTCTAGGTTTTTGGGGACAAGAGAAATAACAATCCTCCTTTTTACATGGCCCCTGTACACACCTCTAGGCACCTCCCTCCTGTTGTTTGACCCCACAGCAGGCAGCTTGCTATGGAGGCACATGAGATGAAGCCAAGCACCCTGTGCCTGTTCAGGCACTAGGCTGTGAGCCAGCCTTGCCCCCCTCCCTTCCAATGGTCTCAATGATTAGGAGTGACAGCATCAGGAGGCAATATTGGCATGCTGTCACCTCAGTTAAGGAGGAGGGGGAGTCTGTTCCAGACAAGTATTAGTGCAAAAATTTGGACCGTAAAAAATGGTCCCAGTAAGTCTTAGGGGGAATATGCACACCTATCACTTGGAATACTAATGCATAGAATGCATTCACATAAAGAACCCGCTGCCTTTAGAACAACTTGAAGCCTGAGCGGGGACATACACAGTTAGCATTTCTCCACTTACTAAGTAGACACATTACTGGAAAAGCACACAACTTACCATCATCAGGTTTTTTTGGGGCCCCTGAAGTGGATGGCGTGGCTGGCTCTGGAGAAACTGCACAAAAAGAACACAAATTGTGAACTGGAATGTGGTACATTACCGAGGAAGAGTATTTATGAAAGATTGACAAACACACATTTTCAGTGTTGACTAAATCAGGACATGATTAAATTACAATGTCCCCTAAAAATTTACAAGTACAAAGCACACCATTTCCAATGTAGAGAAACTAACACCAATTTAGAATAGGGTGGCTTGAGATAACTTACAAAAGATAACATGTCCTGTAAAGCTCCCCAAAACCACCTTTCAAACATGAAGGTTAAGCAAGAGTGTTTCATGACCAACCTTCCTGTCACATATAGCAAAACTACACTTGCTTTGACTCCAACTTAGATTATCCTAGATACACATCATCCTAGCACACACAATTCATGTGAGAATCTAATTTTAGGTACTTACAGACTAGTTCAGGGGAGCCTGGAGTGGGGGAGGATGGGGGAGACCCTACATGGGGGGATGGTGTCCCTTCATGGGGGGATGGCGTTGTATCTCCTAGAAACACAAAGACACAAATACAATCCTTGAACAAAAGCTATTTGATAAAGGCACACAGAAAGTAGTCTGGAAACATTGAAGGTAGTAGTTACAGTGGACTGGGTAAGCAGTGGCCCCTCTTCCCCAGTCCTCCACAACAAACATCCTCAATGTCAGCTGCTACAAAACCCCAATGTCAAAATATATATATTACAGCCCTTATATTTACCAGGACACATTGAACACACAAACACATGTAGAATACTTACTTCCCCTTTGAGGAGAGCCCAGGTCCTCATCCGAGTCGGACCAATTGGCCTCTTCTTGGCCAACAGTTTGTTCCTGGCCCGGATCCAGGCGACTCGGCCCTGCCTGAGGCTCCTCTCTTGCTGAAGTTACATCAACCACAAAAGAAAACAAAACAAACAATCATTCCTCCAAGTTCGACCTAATACACAACACACCAGCACATCCACATTACTTACAGGGGGCCTGAGAAGGCTGAGCCGCAACATCCTGATCACTGGTTTCTAAAATAAAAGAAAAACATTATATATTATTTATGGACACAAATAGGCAGTAACCTCTCATCATGCTAGCACCATACTCAATGCCCCTACAATTCAGAACATAGAAGTGCACTTACACCAATGAGATGCATTGACCATGTTTTAAAACAGGAGGGCACCATGCAAATTAAGCGGGCGCCTAAGGCCTCGCACCTACAGGGGCCTTGCGGCCAGTGGCGGAGCACCAACATTTCGAAGGGCGCAGTCAGGGAAATCTCCCAAGTAAAAGATTGCTTTCAATCCTCGGATCAAAAAGTTGCAGCAGTGTGCTGCAGTCCCTTCACTGCGTCTGCCAGGTGTCTGTTGTCCGCTGACACTTACTCCTCCTTCTCTGCCTGGGGATTGGCCGTCTGATCATGTTATCCTAAGATGTGGAGGAATCGGTAGGTGTGTACCTGCACCAGTAGGAAGTGACTGGCCGGTCAACTCACTCTGCTATCATCAGTTGTTGCTCTGGGAGGAGAGCTCCGCCCTGGACCCGGAACATACAGGTAACCAGGCCCAGACTTGATATTTTGCAGGCTGGTCATAGATTTGTTGTGTCCACTATGCAAAGTGGTTGAGTAGCCCCAGGGAAGTTGGAAGAGTCTGAAAATGGTTGGTGGAGGAGGAGGAGAAGAAGGCCCTGGGTGGCTGGGGGACAAGGAGAGGGCCCCTGGGGGTTTTCTAGAGGAGGAAAGATCCACAATGACGCCAGAGTCAATTGCCAAGGAAGAGAGTGGAGCTGAGCAAGTCCTGCCTATCTGACATGAAAGCCAAACATGGTGTAGATGGAGCCCTTTGCCCTACACAATGACAGCACCAGAGGTGGAAGGTGAGTGGTAGCGGGTCTTTGACATTATAGAGCATATGGACTCTGTCCATTATTGGTAGTTTTGTTTGGAGTTGTCCTTTAGATGTTTAACTGTGTTGTTTTTGACCCGAGCTGTGAGGGACTGAGGTATGACAGCCCACTATGCTGAGACTTATAGTGCCCTAGAATGTTGAGGACTGAGGAATCCTTAGTCCCTAACAGAGGGCACTACAAGTCTTAGCATAGCAGGCAGTATTTCCTCATTCCCCTACAGAGAGGATTACAAGTCCAAGCAGGTAGCCTTCTGCAGTGGGACTTGTTGTGCCCTTGACTGTGGTGGACTGAGGAAGGGAAGTGTAAGAGGGTCTCTGTAAGCTCAGATGTATGGGGGAGCTTTGGGGAACACAGAGTTCCCTTTTACACCAGAGTCCCCAGCTTCCCCCCTCAAATAATGGTTCCCAAACTCTCCTTATATCAGAGTCTTCACACTTCCCTCTTACAGTGTAGTAAGTCTGGAGACTCCGATGTAAAGGGGGCTCTGTAAAATGTGATTAGAGATTAGAAATTTCTAACATTTTTATTTTCTACTTACGATCCACAATTTTCAGCTGCTCAAATGGCTCGCTGCCTCTGACTGCATATTGGAGTGTGGCCGTCCTCCTCCTCCCCTTCTTCACCAAAAGCACAAGAGGGTGCCGTCCGTCCGCTTTGGCTAGAAGCAGAAGAAAAAAAAAAACATAAAAAATACGAATGTACATAGTAGTATTAAAGGTTGTGAAGAGACACTTGATGGAGGTAGGAAAGGTAGGAGCGAGAGGGAGGGGGGGGGGGGGTGTTGGTATTAGTGTTGTTGCATAGCTAAACACATGTCCACCTACCCAAAAAATTGTAACCTATCTGGTCACATGTAATGTATATTTTTACTTACCGGAGATTTGCTCCACAGCCTTTAGCAGGAGCCTGGGTGAGCGCCTTTTGGCATCACTCCAGGCCCGCTGCAGATCCACTATCTCAGGCAGAAACTGAAATCTCCGCTGCAGCCTCATCCGGAGACGACACATCATCTTGTGCTTTTGGTGAAGATGCGTATAAACTTTATCATACCCCCAGAGGAGGAGGAGCTGTGGAAAGAGCAGTGTATGTTTGAGTCCAAGTATGTCCAAAATAGTACAGTCTTCAAATAACATGCTAGGTCGTCTTTGAGATATTGTAGAACAAAGAATTCCATTTCTGGTGATACATATACATCGATGTCCAAATCTACCTCCATGACATAGGTTGCCCCACACTGGTGATTTCCTCTACATGATATAGCCATTTTCTCAATTGGCCTTTCATGACACACCCAGGGCCGCCATCAGGGGGGACAGGCAGTCACTGTATTTACAACCTTATTGCTGTCCATTTAGCAGGGTGCAAGTAACTTTACACACATGTAGCATAGGTATCAACTTTTGTCACCATGTTAAAAGGACAGCAGTATGGGTAGCATTACAGTGACTGTTATTAGTCCAGGCTCACTAAACTAGCCAATGCTTGGAAAAGCAAGCCATGCAGATTGCTTTTCAGGTCCCTTTTAACACGAGCTGTCTGATTGGGTGTGGCTGTTAATTTTTGACGCAGACCTGATAAGCCCCTCAATTCTCCTTTATGGAGTGTTATATGTAAATGGGATTGCTTCATTTGAGATGCAGATTTAAACTGTGTATGGCCAGGCTGAAGGTACCCAAGTTGATTGGTCGATCACCTGGAGGACAACGTACAACCAGTCTGTCAGATTTTACACACACTTATCGCTAGCATCTCTTGTAGCCACTAGCAATAATCACTGTGTTTTCCTGGCAGGGGCAGCACCAGGAGAACACAATGGCTCCGCAGGAGGGTTTCCCCTGTCTGTGTTGATGGTGGAATCAAGGCAAAATGTTTTTCCTGCAAGCCACGGGACAAACAAAGATATTTTTTTAATGAATCCATGATTTTGCCAAAATGGAAAAAAAAAGATGTTTGCTTTGTATATTCTTAAGTTTGCTACATAACTAGAACATGTAACAGTGTTATATCATTGCAGGAGATTTCCCTTCACTTCCTGTCTTGGTGTCACCAGGACAGGAAGTGAGGGAATCTCCCGTGGGGATACAGCCAGCAATTCTTTCCTTTTATATATACTATGGACATTATAAGGCAACAATTGCAAGCTATTTCCCCACAGTGATATTCCCCTCACTTCCTGTCTTGGTGACACTAAGACAGGAAGTGAGGGAAAATCTCATGCAATGATATCACCCTACTAGAAATTGTAGTTCCGTCTAAAAAGTATACATAAAGTAAGCACTTGGTTTCCAAAGTGGCAAAATTATGGAGGAGTTAAAACCCCATAGTGTGATCGGGTAATCTGACGGTGTGTTCCTACACTCCTCAATGTGTCTGTTCATTAAGCTGTGCTGAATTATCCTTGATTCACAATTCCTGCAAGAGTTGCACATGGTATGTGGGAGATGCAAATTTAAGGTGGCATAATTATCCACACAATCACACATAATCCTTTTTAAAGGTCACCAGCAGAATTTGATGGCATAGTGGTTCACAGCAGTGCCATCATATTCCAGTTAGATCTGTCAATTAACAAAGCAATGGGATCTGGGGGTGTATTTAACTTGCAATGGACACCCCCATTCATTATCATATGGCAGTGTGAGATGGGTCTGTTGGGAATGTGATCCATTGAGACAAGTGATTATACACTCATGTGTTTCTTTTAGAGGTGATTTGTTCAAGGCAATCCTTTGAAGACATGACCATTCCAGATTTTTGTGATCACTGATTCCATCTCAGGTGAACCAATTAGCTGCTGTGTGCAGATCCAGCTTATGATGGTAAGAGTGTCAGACAAGACAAACGGGGCCGAGCTTGCAGTGTGTATGGATGTATGTAAGGCAATAATTTTTTGCATTATGCATTTAGGGAATATAATGTTTCTAATCTTGCATATATGAAAAGGGTCAATACATTTGTCTTTATCTAGATAGATTCCAAAGCGTCAGAGCAATCTGTCACAGATAATTGGGTTTCATTTTGTGTAAAAGTTGAAACGAATCAAATCTATCTATATACAGGCATAGCCCACTTTAAGTACACAATGGGACCAGGGCATGTATGGAAACTGAAAATGTACTTAAAGTGAAGCAATCCCTTTTTTCTTTTCTCGATGCATGAAAATACACCAGCTCCATTGTAAATTTTGGCCACATTGACAT